>NW_028301094.1:447500-742500 GCF_049000335.1 Polistes dominula | reverse complement strand
ACGTTCATCAAAATCTACTATATAATAAGATAGAGAAATTTGTTCAATTATATATTCATGGGATATATTTATAAAATGAACTAAAAGAATTCCCATAAGGTAAGATAAGATTTTTCAAATGATTATAACAAAATTGCTTCTTTTTTTATATCTCAAAGCTACTCTACTTTCCCTTTTTCCTAGAAAACCGAAAATTGGATCGAAAAGTACTCCCAGTTGCTACGGGTACTATTCCAAAAGGATTACCATTGTTCTAAGGTTAATGATATTGCCTAGAAAGCTACTGCAGGTGTACAAGTTAAAAGCAAAGGAAAGAAAACAATTTCGAAAAAGGGACACACATTCTTTCTCTCTCTCTCTCTCGTTCTCTCTCTCTCTGTCTCTGTCTTAATAATGTTTACAACGAATACTTGTTAATGTTTTCTTCAAATTTACACGAAACAAATACAAAATTATTTCACTGTACAAACATTTATATTTTATTACATATATGAAACACTAATCGATAAATTTGAATATCAATTTTTCTAATAATAATTTACTCTAAATTAATTTCATCAAGGATTACTATTGACAATTTAAAAACAATGTTGGTACTTACGTATTAACGCAATTGCAGCAAAAATTCCGCTAATGCGCCAATTAAGAGCAATCTTGTTGTTCGCACACAACAACCTTGTTGTTTGCACATAGCAACCGTTAGGTTTGCATTAGGGTTTTGTCAGGGTTTTTATTCTATGATTTGTCGCAACAATTGAAGGTGTAGATTGGCACATTAGCGGAATTTTGCTACGGTTACGTTAATACCTAAGTACCACAATATTTTAAGACAATATACTTTTTTACATAGCAACCAGAAAAGTCTACCAACTAAGGATCACTTTCTGCTAATCTAAAAAGTTAAAAGGTAAAAGAAGAAGAAAAAATAGAAAAACAAAGTTTCTCTTTTTTTTCGTCTACCCTCTTTTGAAAGTACAATGGAAAAGTTTTGAGAGAGAGAGAGGGAGAGAGAGAGAGAGAAAAAATATAAACTTGTTTACTATCTGCCATGGTGATCATCGTGTTAAGGCTTATCCTCGATCGAATAATACAGATGAATAAAAAAAAAGGTTGGTAAGTTAGAAGATTATAAATTTGGTCGACGAATTTTTTAAAGGTTTCCCCCCCAACCCATAAATCCCATCGTTTTCTTTTTCTTCACCTGATTTCATTTTATTTTATTTTTTTTTTTTTCTATCACACAAGGTCACGTAAAAAGAAAAGAAAAGCAAAGAAATATTTAATCGTCTAAACTGAAATGGGATACTCGAAGGATCGAGTTATTATTTAAAAGTACATATTTAAATAAAACATTAGTCGATTTACGATGTTCCTACGTTCATTTGATCATACGACCTTCTTCGGTCCAATCGAAAGTTCAAGGACGCATAAAATCGTTCAGCACGATGATGTAGTTCGATCGAAATATTTTATTCATAATTCGTTTTAACCGATTGCAACTTTTCTATTCCGTGTTTAACATTCGTTAATAAATCTGTGAAACGTTTTTCTTTGATAAATCTCTAATTGATTATTTTCAAAAGGAAAATATGGTTCTTATTAGCCGACACAAGCACAAATATAACCATCTAACTCTCTCTCTCTCTCTCTCTCTCTCTCTTACTCTCTCACTCTCTCTCTTGGGTAAAATAAATGTCGGTGATCTTCTAAATAATTTGAATAAACTGCTGAATAATAAAGCCTTTTATTTTAACCTTCGTTTTGTACGTAGATTAACTTTAAATAATGTAAAATAATTTCTTTTCTAATAACGATATTTACGTTTAATAAAAGAGAAACAAAGATAAATTCTGTCTTCCTTTTCCAATTAAATAAAAACACAGATTTGAGAGATGGGTCATAAGTTTATACATTAATAATTCATTATTTATGATTAATTTAATAACACACCTATTTGTAATCTAATTTATTTGAGATTTGTTTTTTCTTTCTTATTTTTAAAATAGAAAGACATCTTCGTACGAAGTTTCTAATTGGGTCAAAAATTTTGAAATAATTTTTTTTTTTTGGATAAACCAATTAACTTTTTCAACAAAAGTTTCGTAATTAATAATTAACGTCTAAATTTAATATTTTTTGTTTATTAATTAAATAGAAAGATTTTTATTATAAAATGAAAAGATTGATCAGAGGTTGGATTGGTTGGTCGAAAGAAATATAAATAAAAAAAAAAAAAAGAAAAAGCTTTTAAATGGAGATAGATAAACAAATTCCTAATTTGTTGGAGGATGCTTCTCTTCAAGCTTTTCCTTTCGTTCTTTTCTTCTGTTCGTATGTATACGTAAGTCTCAATTTACGTTTCTAAATCGGATGGAGAGTCGAGTCGACTTCCGCGCCACACGACATCCTCCTCCTCCTCCTCCTCCTCCTCCTCCTGTCCGTCGAAGTTCACCTTCAAGAACTTGTTGAGAGATAAGAAATAGAAAAAGAAATGGAAGCGAAGGATAGAAAAATAAAAAACGGAAAAAATAAACCACAGGTTTCTTATTTTCTCCAAGAACTTGACTGACAACCTAGAATTCTTCTCGAACTAACAGAGATAATCAAAAAATTGAGATATAAACTATCTTATCTTTCAAATTGGATAAAACTGCACACACTGTGCAAAATTTGATTAAAATCAGTTCAGTGGTTTAGGAGTCCATTGCGCACAAACAACGTGACACCTAATTTATATATATATTAAGAAGAAGAAGATTTACAATAATGAAGAATGTTTATAAAAGGTGGCTTAAAAAATCACTAGAAAAAAATTGCAGTAATTATTAAGTCAAGTTAGATTATTTAAAGTTAAATGAAAAGAGACAGCAGGTAGGAAAATTAGTTGAATAGACATACAAGGATAATGATTCAAAATAAAGTTAGATGAATTTAAGTAAATTTTAGTTCGCCATTGCGTATTATAAATTATGAAGGAAGAATAAAATCCATGCGAATGTTCGGATGATTTCCCTAAGCGCCGTTAGTATTATATACCTATCTCTAGTGGCACCTACTACTACATAGTATCTGACACCTTTATTAACTTCATCATTTTCAAGAGAACCGAACTCTCTCTCTCTCTCTCTCTCTCTCTCTCTCTTGCGAAAACGTTATAAATAATTCATTTATTGGCACGTCATAACATATAAGATTTATTTCTAACTAAATTGCATACAAATTTTAAATGTTTAAACGAATAATGTTTTTTTCTATTGAAAGAAAATTTAAAAAAAAAAGAAAAAAATGAATTTAATAAAGTCTCAGACAGTCTAATGAAATATCGATAACCATTAATAAAAACTATTGCACTGAAAGTTAAAAATAAACAATTATTTTATCGAGTTGTATATTTCATCACATTATTTTCGTTGCCCTTTTGATTTTTATCATTTACTAAGGAGTGCCCGTCTTTAAGTCAACGAATTACCTTATACTGCTATCTGATAGAATGATATAAACTATTCTATCTTTCAAGTTGAATGAAATTGCACAAAGTATGTAAAATTTGATTGAAATCGGTACAGTAGTTTAGGAGTCCATTGCGGACAAACAACGTGACACGTAATTTATATATATATATATTAAGATATGTTAAAGAACAAACACACATACCACGTTTACAGAATCAATCCGTCTGTTTTTCTCGTACTTGGTCGTAAGAATTATTCTCATAAAGAAGGTTATTTCAGATTGAAAAGGGAGAGAAAAAAAATAATAATCAACGAAGTGCTTCTTTTCAAAAAGTATCTTATGACCCATTTAATTATCTGATAGACGCGGTTTTGTAAGCTGAGATTGTAAGTACCCGCAGGGCTTACGTGTATACAATGTTGCTTGTGGTCTACGATTACCCTGAATACGAATGCATAAAGTTCTATTCCATCTCTGGTAAATTTTAATTATATATTACCATTAATAGTCAACCTGATATAAACTTTTCGAGATATATATATATATATTAATGACGTACTAATTAAAAATATTACTTTCTCCTAATAATCCATGATTTCCATAATGAAACTCATTTTACGATCATAATCATCACTGTTTTATTAATCTTTATCGTATCACGCCTTTTGTAATAATTTATTATTATTATGTTTTTTTTTTATAGCATTAGATTAAATTTTATTTTACTTTTACACGCGAGTATAATTGACATCAAATTTTAAATATAATTATAAACTGCAATTACTTTAATTTTGCTATTAAATAATACAAAAATATCTTAACAATCTATGAAATTCCTTGAAGATTGTGATTACTATTCAGTCACATTTTTTTTACAAAATTTATTTAAATCTTAATTAAACAAAATTAATACGTAAATCTTAATATATTGAAATTAGGTGTCACGTTGATTGTCCGTAATGGACTCTTAAACTACTGAACCAATTTTAATCAAATTTTACACACTGTGTGCAATTTTATTCAACTTGAAAGATAAGATAGTTTATATCTCAATTTATAATTGCAATTGACTTAAAGACGTGTGTATCGGACTGATTGTAAGCCACAGCAACGCATGCCAGGGCACCTCTAGTAAAAAAATATATTGTGTAGCATACTTGAACAAAATGAGAAATTGAAAATGAATGCTTTTGTTAGAAGGTAAATCGTGCTTTATCGTAGATCGAAGGAAATAACTTTACTATCCTCTTTTTCTCTTTTATACAGTCCGCTTTAAGCTAGAGACGTAACTCTGAGGTCATGTTAATTGATTGACATTCCACGCGCCATTCCGACCTTCCCTCTAACAAGCAAGCGCTTGCTACATCCTTCTCGTTATTTCCGTATTCTCAACGCCTACGTAGTGCGCGCGCGTACATATATAAGTACTTACTTAAGAGAATGAGTGAGATGATGATGATGATGATGGTCAAGGGGGGGTGGAGGGAAGGAAGCAGAGGGTTTTAGGAATAGGTAGGAAGAAAGTAGATGTCATCGTTCCTGTATAAATATTTATCATAGAAATTCCATGTATTTTTTTTTTTTTTTTTTTTTTATGTTTTTATTACAGAAATTTTTATACGTGATTGATATTATATACATCGTTTACACGTGTTTACAATGTTTATATTTTTATTGAATTATATTTTACAGTTTGTAGGTAGTATTCTACGTGTGTGTGTGTGTGTGTGTTATATTTTGATCATTTTATTATATTTTATTTACATTTTAGCATGATATAAATTGGTTTCATGTTCATGTTTTGTGCTGCTGAAAATTTGTTGTTATCATTATTATAATCGTGTCTTGATAAAACATTTACAGTTTACAGTTAGTATTATGTTTTTGATTTTTTCATTTGCGTATTATTTGTAAGACCGTCGCGATGAAATAAATGTTCATTTTTATTTGTAGGATTGATTTATTATTATTTTCTGTCTGTTTAAAACGAAGTAATTAAATTTTTTGTATTTTTATTTTTTTTTTATGTTTTTCATGCTAGACACACCACCTGCCACCCCCCCGCCCCGACATTTGATTAGAAATAAAAGTAAACCAACAAACAAACAAAAAGTGGTAATAAAATAATAATTTGAAAATAAATTGGAACGCAATCTGTCCAAAAATAAAAATAAAAAAATAAAAATAGAAATAAAAATTACTCGTTTTTAGAAGATAAATTTTATAGCAGGGTTCGTTAACGTTATTATGGATTCGTTTAAAGCTAACCCAAATTTTGCAGGCAGATATATATATATATATATATATAAGTTGCTCTCGATGAAACATTACATATGTATTCGTGTACATATGTGGTTATATATTTGTTTAATACGTTAAATCCTATCTCGGTTGTTTGATTCGTGATGCTTTTATCGTTGAAAGCTCATTTATATCGAATTTTTATTTTTTTTTGTTTTGTTTTTTTAAATTCGAGTATATATATATACAAAAAAAAAAAAAAAAAAAGAAAATCTTGTTAACCACAACATGTATGAGAGATCGTTTTTACATAGCGTTAAAATATCACGTTGTTTATGTAATATTTTTGTCGAGTAAGTAAATACAATGTTTTATTTTATTACATTGACGAGTTTTTCAATAAACAAAATTATCAATGTGCATTAATAAATATGTTCACGAATCTCTCTATCTCTCTTTATCTGTTGTTTTTGATTCGATGTAAATTAAATATATAAATTGAAATGAATACAATGGAAAGCAAACGTTTAATAAATATCTGATTAAATTACAATAACGGAAGGAGAAATACGATTTAATGCAAACGTGGACACCAAATTTACGGATTAGTCGATATGAATGAATATGCTTGTGCACCACGCACGTCTCTATGCGTATGTGTGTGTATCTCCATGGTAGTTTGCGAATGATCGGTTACATATGTTCAATCAAATAGCACAGAAATATTTCCAAAATATTATACAGATAAACTTACAATTCTCATTTGATAACTGTTGTTTTGAAAAAGTGTTGTAAGAAATAATGAAACATTATCTTACATAGACATAAATAATAAAAAATAAAAAAAATGTATGAATTTACACATGTATGTGTATGTAAGATAAAAATTATATTTATCAATGCACGTGATATGTTTATGAATATTAAAAGAAAAAAAGAAATAAGACGAGAAAGAGAAAATGATCATTTTCTTTGAAAGATAAAAAGAGTCGAATTTTTTTCTTCGCGTGTCTTATATTAATACGAAATGAAATAATATGGTAAAAAGATATTATACTCGCGTTTTCCATAAATTAACGACGTCAAATTTTATGCTCACGTGTTCGTCCAACCGATATCACAACCAAAGCGCAATCGTCAGTAATATTTTTGCAAATTGTTCGGTCGGCCGTATCTTGGACTAGGTCGAGCGTTAACGAACGACGCTTTTAATTTCAATTTACGCGCATGGGACATACATATTTCAAAAGAACGTTAAAAATCTCAGAGAGAGAGAGAGAGAGAGAGAGAAAGAGAGAGAGTGAGAGAGAGAAATATGATTCTTATTAGATTATATATCCAACATTAATATTTATTATTAAATTCATTATATAGTCTTATGTTTCACATCTACATTGATTTATTTGAAATTAAAATGAAATAACTTATCTCACGATTACAATGTTTGCTTGAACTGAAATTATTATTATTATTATTTACTAGAGGTGCCACGCGTTGCTGTGGCCTCACAATCAGTCCGATACACACGTCTTTAAGTCAATTGCAATTATAAATTGAGATATAAACTATCGTATCTTTCAAGTTGAATCAAACTGCCCACAGTGTGTAAAATTTGATTAAAATCGGTTCAGTAGTTTAGAAGTTCATTGCGGACAAACAACGTGACACTTTATTTATATATATTAAGATATTAGTAAAATGATTACCATGATAATCATTTTCATTAATTGTTTATTTTAATATTTGTTTTATCATTGTAATGTTTGTTACTTATATATTTTCTGTATTTATTTATTTAAACAAAAAGAAAAACAAAAAACAGTAAAAAATGTAAATATCAATTTTGAAACTGAACTTGTTTGGACTTGGAATATAGGAGGATCTATTTAAAATCTCTCACGGTATTATTGAACGACGTCAATTATTCTTAGCTAAGGTTGAACATATAGGATTGACGTATCGAGACCGATAAAAAGACGAGGTTGAATCTAACATGACGAAATTGTCTTTCGTGTCTTCTATGCTATGCTTAATAACACAAACCTTGTTTTTTTTCCTTTCTATACACACGATACATTTATATATCGATTATCTGTAACAACGAATCAATCTTTTAACAAACTTTCTCAAAATCCTTTTCATTATTTCTCCCCTACCCCCCCCCCCCCGCTTATATTCATAATTTACAGGAAATGAAACGAAAAAAAATCGTTCACGTATGAAAAAAAAAATATATATAAAAAGAAAGAGTAAGAATAGGAAAATTTTGCTCTCTCTTTCTATTTTCTTTAAATATTATCATAGCTCAGCTAATTAATCTATCTTTTGATTTAGAAATAGTTCGAGAATATTACGTGACCGGATCGCAAATATTATGAATCTCTTCTGTTCGTTATTCGAATAGTGATGAACCTCTTCGTATAATGAAAAAAAAAAAAAAAAGAGAAAAAGAGAGCGAGAAAAAAGGAATAGAAAAAAAAAGAAAAAAAGATCCAATAAAAGAGAAAAAGAAGAGAACTAGGAGGGGAGAAAGAAAAAAAACAAAAAAGGAAAAGAAGAAGGGTGGAAAAGAAAGAAAAAGTTTTAGTTCCAATAAGATTGTACGTAAAAAAAAAAAAAAAAAAAAAAAAAAGAAAGAGAACGAACCTTCTGATTTCTCGAGAAAGGTGAAAGAGATGGACAAAGTAAGAAAAAAAAAAGAAGGGGTGAGGTGAGGTGAGGTGAGCTTAATTGAGCTTTCGCCAAGGTAGAAACGACAATTAATGATCGGTGCGACTCGAAAGAGCGAAAACAAAGAGACAATGAAATTGGAGAAAGGGGGAAAAGAAGGTTGTGTGTGTGTGCTTTAGATTAAGATGGAAACCGGAGTAGATAAATTAAAGAACGAATGGTTAGAACACAAATTCCTCTTCGAGGTTAGAGAGAAGAAGATTGTAAGCTCGGTCAGTTTTGGGGACGAGAGACAGGGTAATGACAAATTCACGAGGTTATTCCAAAAGCTTCGTGCTTTCGTCAGGATTTTTCCAACGTCACGTAACCTTGCCGGCGGAAAAGAAGCTCAGATAAGCTTACACATATATATATATATATACCTATGTCCTACTATATGTCCTACGATTTTATATACATATATGTGTGTGTGGGTGGATGTGTCGTATGTAAGTAGGTACAATGTATATTCCAACTACTAGTCACCTACTACTCGACTTCGTTTTTCTAATTTATCAGCTTGGTGTAGCCTAATCTTGAAAAAAGAGAAAAAAAAAGAAAAAGAAACGAGATACAGAACGACGAGTTTATCTTCCTCGAAAACGTGAATACTTACTCACGAGCTTTCTCAAGAATATTTCTTTGAATACTAAAAAGGGTTGTTGAAATACATATATTTTATCCTAATATATGAAACACGTCGAATTATACCATAATACACAATTTTTGTCTACAAATTTATACGATATTAACCCTTAAAGTGCACACTTGGTAAAAGTTAGTTAAAGTGTACCACTGTGGGTGTTTGACACCCCAACGTGTTTGAACGCATCTCCTGAAGCTGCTATTTAATATTTAGACCTCGCAATTTTTGTAAAAGTAGTTTAAAAAAATAGAATAGGTTTTATACCCATCTGAATGAACACTAGATGGCATTAGACAAATAACCCATTTGTTCGAATTCAGTAGTAACGTTTTCGAGAGATCAAAAATTTCTTCTGGGGGTGTCAAACACCCAATGTGCACTTTAAAGGATTAAGTGTTATTTTTGTTTGGATCAACGATTTGTGTAATAAATTATAATACAATCATAACAATAAATATATAATTAAAATACAAACATTGCAAATATATAGCGTATAAAATAATGTGTGACTTGTACGGTTATTGCAATCATAGTAAATATGTAATTAGAATGCAAACATTAAACATAGATAACCTATCGATCCATAAACAAATATTATGCTTAGCTATTTTTAGTATTCCAAAAGTACACACATTGAAATAAAAGGGTCCCATAATGCAACCAACCAACCCCAAATGTAAACAAAATAGTTGGAGACGAAACGTGTGATTTAGGTTCGATAAACATTATGTAAACCTTATTAGATATACCATGTGATGCTATTAAACCTGATTAGAAAATTTATAATAGACAAAAAAAGTAGATAATTTTGATGTTTCTTTGAAATAAAAAATTGTAATTTATATACTACTTTTTATCTATAATACAAATATATACTTTTGTTACTAGTATGGTTACGTAACTTTATATATATATATATATTGCTATAATCGCGTAATTAAAGGGAGAGATCGTAATTACAAACAACGATAGATACTCGTCCCGTCTATTATCTAGACCTAATTAACCTCTATTCATAGGGAAATGTTTCACTATGAGGAAAGATAGTATAGTCTAATATATATAGTATAATATAAAATAAATATACATGTACCTATACATTGACAAAGCTTATGGTAATTACCACTAATGCTTAAATTAACACCGTGATTCCTTAAATTGCTAATACTTTTATAAACATTATTTATACAAATTTCAAATAATATATAATATGATCATTCAAAATTGTCCTAACAACTTTAATCTTTTCAATATAAAAAAAAAAAGAAGAAGAAAAAAAGAGAGAAAAAGAGAGAGAAGTAAAAGATGAAGTAGAAGAAGGGTAAACAAATAAGATGGAAGATTTAAAAAGTTTCTCGTATATCTCTGTTAACGAAGCTAAAAGCTGCCGAGTGGATCGATGAATCGGTTGGTGTATATGTGTGTGTGTGTGTGTGTGTGTGCCTGCACCAAGAAAGATAAATTAGATTTTTAAAAAGAAAACGAGTCAGAGTCTCGCCTCGCCCTTCATCTTTACTTTTACAAAGTGCCTATGCCATTATATATATATATCGTGATAAATTTATGAAAGTTAACTCGATTCGAGTAGCTTCAGAGTTTCTTCTTTCTCTGTATCTTTCTCTTTCTCTTTTTCTTTTATATATATTATCTGGTTTCTTCCTCCCACTCGCGTTTGTGAAAGCCAAAGCGAAAACGTTCGAACGAAGTTAAATTAATGGTCAATTTGCGATAAACACTCGTTGAAATTGGTTAACCGCGCCGCGCGAAGTACCAAAGGCCAGAATGATACGGCTCGTTTCCTGAATGAAATAATAGCTCATCCGTGTCGTGCATCAGAAAGGAATACACACCGATGGTTAACATTTTACAAAACTCCTTTCAAAATTATTCAAGATGAAAAAACAAAAAAAAAAAAAAAAAAGAAATAACAGCTGAATTATATTTCAATGATTTGATGTATGCATGCAACGATTAATTAATCGATCAATTCATTAAGTCCTACCTTCATTTTCATTATTTCCAATGATAATCTCGGTGTCCTTGAAGTCAGATTCCCGTAAAAGATCAAGCGGATGTTTAGGCAAGAAAACACCGTCGATCGTCGGAGCGGATGGGAATCCGAGAATACCCCAATAACTGTTCCACTGTTGTACGGATATAGTTTTAGCGTCGACAGATCTCATGCATAGCATAACGCGAGTTGGATTCTCTTGAAGCATGGTTGAATTGCAACCGCAATCGTCAACGAGGATTCGTGCAACTTCGTGAGCTTTTTCCCCGGTCATATAGCTCCAGGGTGCGTTTAGGGTGCCACTTTGAAGTATACCGCGACGTACGAGACCACGAGTTACCGGTGAAATGAGATGAAGACTGGCAGAACTACCACCAGCAGATTCACCAAAAATCGTTATCAAATCGGGATCACCGCCAAAGGCAGCGGCATTATCGCGAAGCCACCTAAGAGCCAACGCTTGATCCCATAATCCCATATTTCCAGGTGCCTCTTCGCTGTTACTTCCAAAATGTTTGTTCAAATATAAGAAACCGAATGCGCCAACACGGTACTGCATCGAGGCTATGATAACATTACTCGTAGAAGCCATTATATCGGCATCGTAAACATCTAGAGTAGCGGTACCAGTCATGAATCCACCCCCATAAATCCAAACGAGTATCGGCAAGCCGTTTCTCTCCGGGCTGTCAGGCGGCTCCGAACCCTTATGCCTCAACTTTACTCTCTGGGGTACCCAGATGTTCAAGTATAGACAATCCTCGGATATATTGGTGTTAGGATTCCACATTTCTTCGCCTTCGAAACCGGGAAAGTACTCGTATCTTTCTTGATAACAACTATTTGGTAGGATTGTTGCATTTAATATACCGTGCCAAGGTTCAATAGGTAACGGTTTACGAAAACGTAATGGACCAATCGGTGGCTTAGCGAATGGTATACCATAAAATATGTGAACATCACGATTTTCAATTTTACGACTGAATCCGCGTACGAGACCGCTCGTCGTTTCGACTACCAACGGATCCTCGTGGACGTCGTTGCGTTGTCCGAGAACATCGGGACGACCAAATCCAAGACTCTTGGAACTTAATGCAAGCACCAATTGCGCTAATATCAACGACGAACCGATCGCTTTCATTTTGTATCACTTGAAATATTCTTTTGATATTTTTTATACGTGTCTCTCTCTCTCTCTCTGTCTCTCTTTCTCTCTTTCTCTCTGTCTTTCTTTCTAGTTCTTTATAGTTTTTCTTTCTGACGTTAAAGGAAGGAACGTTTTCGCGCGCACAGCTCTAAACGACACGACAAACCCGGGCCACAGCACGCTTGGCCCGTGAGAGAGGCTCAACAAGTTAGCGAGTGGGGGAGTAACCAGCTTTTGCGCGTACGAACGCACACGATTCTCTCTCTCTCTCTCTCTCTCTCTCTCCTCATACACACACGCACGCACACATACACACACGCACACACGCCCGCTCACTCACTCACTCAATCACTACTCACTCTATCTATCTATCTATCTATCTATTCTATCTATCTATCTACCTCTCCCACCCTATATGTGTCTTACTCTCTCCCACTCTCTTTTTCTATTAGAAACTTATCTAACAACGTTTTATCCCCAAAAGACTTTTTTCTTTCGGATAACAGTTCCGGTTAGAACGATCGAGGACTAAGCAAATCCTCTTACGCACGATCCTTCTTAGCTACTCTCGCGCTAACCTTCGACCCTACACACGCGCACACCCGATACACACGCACGCGCTCTCGGTCCACCTTTCTTCCCTCCCTTTTTTTCCTCTTCCCTGTCTCTCTCTTTCTCTCTCTCTCTCTCTCTCTCTCGGTCTCTCTCGATCTATCTTTTTCTATTCACTTAACTTTTCGATTACTCGATACGAAAGGATTGAAAGGAGAATACCGCGAAAATCAAATTTTATTTCGATGTTATCTTTTTATTATTTTTATTACTGTTTGTTTTTTTTTTGTTTATTTATTTATTTATTTATTTATTTATTTCTCTGCTATTTTACGTCACATTCATTCTGTCTTCTCCCTTTTTTTTTTCTTTTTATCTTTCTTCTTCTTCTTCTTTTTCGATGTCAAGAACAATAACGGCACGTTATATTTATAACTCGTTAGATAGAGTTGAATAAAATGAGTATTAATGATTATTATACTCGTACGTTTTAATAATAATAATAAGAGAAAAGTTTCGATAATGAACAACAGAGACTACTTGTGTTCGCGCAGCGGCCGGCGTGCCGCGTTGCACGGGGTCGACTGATCGTAGAGGCATAGGTGGTACGAAGCGGAGGTAGCGCGTCGATGGTGGTGGCGGTGCTGCTGGTGCTGGTGCTGGTGGTGGTGCTGCTGCTGGTGCTGCTGCTGGTGGTACTTCCTCACCGCCACTCCTCCTGGTGCCGTTGCTACTGTTCCTGCTTCTATTCCTAATCCTACACCTAGTCTACGTATCCTAATCCCTAATTTAAGTTATATTTTTCAATTGAATCTTTTAGTCATTTTTTACAATGAAACTATTACAAAGAATGCAAATGATTCAATATTATCTCTATATTAACAAAAAAAATATATATCGTTAGATATCTATTCATTCTTATTATATTTTTTGTTCATAGATAAAAAAAAAAAAACAAAGAAAAAATAAGGAAAGAATTAAAATAGAAAAATGCGAAATTTGTCAAAGAATAGAAAAGTTATTATTCATCATCGATCCATCCAACATTTGGATGAGAGACGGAGTATGAACAAATCGAAACGCGAGATTTGATGCCCTTATCATCTCCCTTGTTCTTCCTCGCTTCTCTTCATAGTTTCTCTTTGCTTCGATGAATCCTAACGAAGTGGATAGACGCGCTAGAGAACAACGAAGATATCGGTGAATGGATTTTCTCGCTCCTCCTCCTCCTCCTCCTCCTCCTCCTCGCGGATATTACCAGTTAGCGTGCGACCACCTGGAACTTTCTATGTAGCTATCTCTTCTTCTTTCTCTCTAGTTTATTTTTTTCCCATTTTTTTATTTATCTTTTTCTTTTTTTTTTTTTTTTTTTTTATTGTATTTTCTTTCTCATTCTCCGTTCACTATCGAACCATCGAACCATAAACTACGACGACGACAACAACAACAACAACAACGACAACACAAACGGTTTAACTTTCGCGATATCCACGAATTGGACGTTATCAAAGTCGGAAAGTATCGATTTCTTCTCGAAATTCAAGCTAATCGGAAAGCAACACAACGACAACAAACTTCTACTATTATCCGACTCTATTTTCTTCTTTTTAATCCTTCCATTCGAAATACATTCGATCAAATTTAAAAAAAAAAAAAATGAACAAGATAAATTATTTCATAGGATCAATATAAAAAAAAGAAAAAAAAAACCTCCAAGTATAACACGTACTTTATATTCAACATTTTTCTATTCTACTTTATTCGATAATATCGACGTTGCTAGACATCTCGAAGGATATCTGGTAAAGTTAGGAAACGAAGGAACGGACGTGAAACGAGACTTGGGACATACAAAGATGTCCGAAATCCGTGATGTTATTATTAACAGGGAATGGTGAAAATGTGATGGGAGAAAGGGGGAGGTGTTAGAAGAGAGAAGTCGTTGGTAGAATACATAAACGATGTATAATTCTAACGAGACCTAAAGGATTCCCAAAGGTCCTTGTAGTCTCGTACGCATCACGTTGTCTCTTGGATTAATTCCTTGACTGACATTGGACTGTACTATGCTTATTCGACAGTCCCTCCCACTATCTTTGAATATATAGGTGTATCTCTTTGGTAAGTATGAATACCTACACATACACATACACATATATATATATATATATTTACCTACATATATGGGGATATATACATCAGAATAGATATGGAACGCGTAATATAGGCGCTCTCTCACTATGGCTGCTCCTTCACGAGTGTTCTCGAGCGCAAACCGGCCCGGCCCGGTCCGGCCCGTTCGTCATTCATTAAATTACATCGATTATGTGCTCGAACGATCATCGGCTCTCGAGCCAATTTGAAAACGAGCAGCTATCTTTGTCAGGCCTCCTTCTATCCATCTCCTCGTTCTCATCCACCACCACTACCACCATCATACTACCACCTCCTTCTCATCCTCCTTCTTTGACCATCCGACGTTACGAACGCTCTTGGGATGCTTCTCTCTCGTAATATCGAGTTACTCTTGCCGCAATACCGAATTGTACGATCCAACAACGATTCCAGGGTTTCTATCAATCGATATTACATTCTCTTTCTATTCAATTGAAACTATTATTTATTTGAAAGTTAAATGAAAAAAAAACCAAACAAAAGAAATCAAATTATCTTATTAATTTCAACTAAGAAGATTTCGTATTACTTACTTTCATTTAAATAATCTCGACAAATCCGAGAAAATGTCTGTGACACAATTTGGTCGCGACATTTTCGTGCTCAAAGTGATTAACTAGATTTTTCTAATCTCGCTAGAGAAATCCTCTGGTAGGAAGAGGAAAAAAAAAAGCGAAATATTTTGCAACGTTTGCGTGTTCGTCTACTTTTCTATTTAAACATACATACATATACACATATACACGTTTACTCCTCTCCCCGCACACAAACTACAGAAATAGATGAGATGTCTTCTTCTACTAACACTAATCGAATTAATTAACGCGTTACTACTCTCTTCTCTCGTAACATTAACGAAAACTACTGCGAACATTTCATCTTTCCCTCCACTTTCTATTTCTCTATCAAACCACTTTGCACGTTTCACGTCAACTTTTCTTTTACGTAGCATCACAAGATCAAAGAAAGTCTACTCGTATTTTATTTATCGAAGGGATTCCCTACGCAAGACTTCATACTACGTGTATTCCTTTAAATTCTCTTTCAATATTTCTTACATCACTTTATCTTTCTTTTTTGACATATTGTTTAACTAAATAAATATTATTCTATTATCTACATGCAAAGTTTTCATTAAATTGATTAAAAGTATTTCTTTCATTATTATTATTGTTATTATTTTATATTTAAATTATTATACATTTTAAACAACGTTGAATAGTTATCATTTTATCTTTATTTTCATATATTATCTATTTTATCTGCATTTTAAATATTTCAATAACGATTTTACGTCCATCATTTATATAACGTACGACAAATACTTGTAAAAACGTACTCTCAATATTATTTTAACATCGTTTTATAAATTATACTAGGGATGCTTCGCCACGCGTTGCTGTGGCTCACAATCAAATAATTGGCAATAAAATAATATTGCGAATTATAAATTGAGATATAAACAATCCTATCTTTCAAGTTGAATAAAATTGCACACAGTGTGCAAGATTTGATTAAAATCGATTCAATAGTTTAAGAGTCCATTGCGGACAAACAACGTGACACCTAATTTATATATATATTAAAATGATTTTTTTTAATTTATTTCAATTATAGTGAAAAATTGTATCAAATTTGAATTTGAAAATAATAAATGATTACTCGAAATTAATAGTCTTTAAATAAAAAATAAACAAAGAAAGATAAAGAGAACAATTTTGGGGATGAAATAAGACAAACAACGTCGTACATCGTTCTGTGGAATCAAAGTGGAACGATTAATCGATTTTCGATATCCAAATTGCTCGGTGGATCTATTTTAAAATTCTCAGTGCGTTTTACTATGGCATACTGCGGCGGCTTGCCTGCCTGGTAGTATCAATCTCTAACGCCGTATAATAACGAATAATATCGAATTCCGATACTACAAGCTCACACCGATTTCCATTTTTAAAGATTCCCCTCTTCTTTCGCGAGAAAAAGACGATCGCGAGATATTTATTTAAAAAGTAAAAAGAAAAAAAGAAAAAAAGACCCCCCCCCGTTCAGTCTTATCGCGAATTATGCCATGCTATTTATTTTGTTATGTGCATCGTGTTGTCGAACACGATTTGCATAACATGTTAAATACTTCAAATTATTCACTTGTTCGCAATTTAATATTAGATCGAGTCATAAGTAACTTTCGATGTGTCTATGTAGCATCTATCTTGTCGTATTTATCTACTATTAGGTGGATTTGGAAAGTCATTTCATTTTTTGCTGACACAATAATGGCATTAGTTCATGCAAACCGACAAATAGTAACTCACGTGAGATCGATAAGAGGCGGAAAATACGCCCCCTGTAGCGGAAAAGGTTAAGAATAAATGAGAAAAAAATATTGTAAGAGTATGTATGAATAGTAACAGTATGGAAATTTCCTCGTCTAAATAACGGGCCCGAAGGAGAAGTAACAAAATTTATAATTTATATCGAGTGAGGAGCCGTTAACGGCCACATCGTAACGATCGGGGACGAAGAGCAACAATTGGTCGGTACGGTTGAGGGGATAACGAGTCTCTTCCGCTGTCAATTGCTTGACAGTCCATTTGTAACTTACTCTGATTACAAATAGAACCGGCCCGCATCTTGTTACGGGATACAATTTTCAATTTGCCGATCAAATAGATTACTCTTTTCATTCGGTTGTTTCTAAGATATACACATACGCACGCATGCACACTTTTAAATAGCAAATTTTTGAATCTTGATTAGACCGTAAATAAAGAAAAACAAATACGTTACATCTTTGTCATTTAATTCAATTAAACCTTTGAGTGTTATTACAGTCTAACTGTATGCACTTTATCAATTGTTTCGACCTTCCTCTTTTTCAAAATTATTTCTTTTTATTCGATCAACAACATAGTTCATATTAGCAAAAATAAAAAAAGGGAAAAAAGTAATTCATCCCCAACGACCGCAACCTCTAAACGCGTGTGTCGCCTCCACGTTGATTGCTTTTGCCGGAAGTATTCAGCACTCAAAGAATTAAATCGAATTAAAATCACAGCTTTTAAATAATTTTCAACACACATCTCAATTTGCCGGTTTATCGATGAAAAAAAAAAAAGGAAAAAAAAAACTGTGAACGAATTCCTAAAAGAAAAGAAAAAATCGATAAAGAGAGAAAGAGGATGCACTTATTAAATTGAAAAGGAATAAAAAAAAGAAAACGCTACTCCCGATGAGATATGAAATATAAACGAAAATAAATATAAAAAGGATAGATAAACTATTTCAATAACTTTAACCCCGATACCCTTTTACCATATCCCAGTTTGATTTGAAAAGGAGGTAAAGTTAAAAGTGGAATTGGAGCCTTGTCGAAAATAACAGTACAAAGCCGCAAATAAACGGGTCATTGTTTACGTCAGCAGACGTGATCCACGATTTAGGTTTATCGAATAAAATTGTACCTACTACGAATTAATAAATGAACTTGATTCTCACGAGATCTTTCATCGAATAAAAATCAACTTAATAAATCACGATACTAATAAGGTATTTTTTTCAAAACATTTCAGATAATACAAGAAAACCTATCCTAAATTAATAATAAAACATACAATAAAATATACAACTTTCATGAGTAACTCCTAAAAAGTACATTACTCATGTGCTCGTCAATAATTTATTTAAATAATTACAACCAGTAACTCGTGCAGATTTGGACCTTTCATCCTCGGCATGATTGAGCACTGGAGGGACTTTAAATAAAAACTCACGATTTAAGAAGTTCTGCGATGGCTCCAAAACACTCCTACTTCGCAGCAAGTATTGTATCACCAAAAGTCCATCGAAGATTCATCAAAGATCCATCGAAGAATTCATTCAACATCTTTGAAGAGAAAGAGAATCCATGGTTATATCTGTAAAATAAAATAGACAAAACGATAAGTTATCTGGAATATTATCCAAAATCATGTTAAAATAAAATCGAATAAAAATGAATACTTACAATGCATTCCAATGGGACGAAGCTCAATGGCATCACGGTGATGCACACCTCGCGTGAATCTAATAACGCGGTATAAACAAAAATAAGAAACTATAGATGAGTTTCTTATCGCGAATCCGAAATTTTATTATACGACGAACAACACTGACTCTAATTCGCGTTTGATTTTAACTTATTACTCGCGCCCGATCACTGATTCTAAACTGCACTAATTCAAAGACTGCATTGCACGCAGTCAAATGCAAGAACAAAAATTTCACTCCCGGTCACTTCACATGGGCCATTCGTGCACGATTGCAATCTAAAACTGAAATAAGAAACAATACTATTAATATCATTACTATTGCAGAAAAGCATTAAAATTTTTGAGAAATTATTTCATACAAAAATATACTCACTTTGACGAATGCACGATGAATGCACGATGGGTCTCCTACCCTTATGATGATTATGAGCACACTTTTATACCGAATAAAAGAAACTTGCAAGTTTCTTAACCGAGCAAAATTTTTGATAAAATATTCAATGGTAAATAGAAAGAAATAATTTAATAATCTATGAGAGTTGACATAATTAAAAGTTAAAGTTATTAAATATTTGTGAAATTGATCAAAGTATGCAACTACTTGCTTGCAATATTACATATCAAGTATGTAATATTAGTATAAATATTAATTAAAAATCTTTAAAGTTGTCTAAATAAAACAGTAATTGTATCAGCAAACTCAATAAAGAGTAACATAAAAAATAAACCAGATTTTATACCATTCAATGCAATGAAATACTTTTTAAACTATTAAAATTAAAAAGATAACGTTAGAAATAAAATAATTAAATAATTTAATACGCTTTATTTTCGTAGATGTTGTCTCGTTGAAAGATAGAAAGCTAATAGGAAGTACGTTACTACGTAACCTTAGTAGAGGAGATTTTGAGAGTGTCGAACGTTCGGCTATTATATCTGTGTTATCGGCTGTTTACGTTTTGTTGTCGGAAATTCGACGAAGAAAATTCCTCGAGAAATTCCTGGAAATATAAATACACATTTATAATAACCTTATATATCGAGTGTATTGTTTTCTTATTCTTCCTCTTTCTCTCTCTCTCTGTCACTCCTTCTCACTCACTCTTACTCACTCTTAATAACTTTACCTATAGAAAAATCGGAATATTTATTTCGAAACTATTTTAGTATTTTACAATAATTAAGCTTCGATAAAAATGCTAGACACTTATCTTAAAGTACTTTTTTAAGAAGAACAACGCAAACGTGCCAAACGATGAAAGGTATTTTTCGAATGAAAGATAAGTTAAGATAAGATAAGAAAAGAAAATAAAAGAAAGGAATAAGAATAAAGGAAAAAAAAAAAAGTTAGAACTTTATATTCTAGAACGACGTTCCTCGATTAACGAAAATAAACGAAAGCACGTTACTCGAGAAAATTCGTATCTTCCGATAAACGATCTTCTCGAAGTATCGTAACTCCAAAGTTTATATCGACTTTTCGAAGGATTCGTTATTTGTCTTGCCATAAGAGAAAGTGAATGAAAAAGAGTGAGAAGATGAGGTGGGGAGGGGGGGGGGACAAGGGTAAAGGGAGGATAACGAAGGGGAGAGTGAAAAAGAAAAAGAAAGATAAAAAGATAAGATCTACACCCACATAACTACGTGCCCGAAATCAAAAAGTACGTTAAAGATACTGTCGTTTTTCTTCACCATCCCCCATTCTAGTATATACTCCCACAAACCATTTAGAAACCAAACAAACGAAAAAAAACTTCTTTCCCCGATAGGGAGGGAAAATAAACTTTATATAGTATCGTTATATCAACTTATGCTAAAATAATCAAGATGAAATGAACGTTCTTTTGAGGGTTACAAAATACGACTATCTTATCATAAATTATTGGTAGGCTTACTTACCAAGGGATGGTCAGGTAAGTTCCCTCGATTTGTTTAAATTTTCTACAATTACAAAATTAACAAAAGACCTTTTTTAATTAAATAAATATTACTGAGAACAAAAGCAATATCTTTGATCGATCAAAGAGTCAGGTGGATTATTCGAAGACTAGAGAATATCCAATGAGAGAAGAGACCTAGGAAGCTGATTTTCAACTCTAATACGCATCCACATATGCAAGGGATACAGCTCGGAACTTGTTGAGCTCGAATAGGATAGAAAAGGGATGTTGTTGTAGTAGTAGTAGTAGTAGTAGTAGTAGTAGTAGTAGTAGTAGTCGGTGCTAGGAACACCGACACCCCATAGGCGTGGATTTCCAGGGAAAATACTAAATCCGATTGGTCCGATTGGCTGCTCACGATGGAACGATTTAATCGGACGTAACGAGAAGAGAGATAGCAAGAGAAAGAGAAAGAGAAATAGAAATAGAGATAGAGATATATCGTTTATTCTTCAGCGATCGCCTGGAAAACGCGTTGGCGTGAATTCTGTCGGAAAGTTCCTGTTTAGAATCGAAAATGAGACTACCCACGGGATATATGAAATTTCGTATCAGTCTATTTACTAACGCGATTATTCCCATTATCTTTTCTTATATAATTTCAAATCATTTAAACGATTATACCATTGACTTTTAGTACAAATATTCGAAATATCCAATGTGAATTATCGTGTAAAATTATTCTTACCTGTTGCTCTTTGAAATGAATTAACAAAAAAAGTACATTGAGAATTAGATGAAATATACAATGAAAAAGAAAGTATCCTTTACACTTTCTTTATATAAATAAAATTTTTTTTATAGGATTACGCCCATGAGAAACATTCCTAAACGACGATCCCCGACTTACCGACAATGGCTGCACCATTCCACCCACGCTTGAACTCTATCTCTCTCTCTCACACACTCTCTCTCTCTCCATGCGATTAAATTTCGTGGACGGACTAAAACGGGCGTTTAGTCTTGCAATAAATTTACATAAGCAGACTTGGTTTTCTCGTAACGCCCACATTTTCCCTTCCATTTATTTCATTTTGCTTTTATTACCTTTTGTCCTTTGATAGAAAAGAAAAGAGAACCAAAAATGACCTTATTGCGCTTGATTTGTCAATGTTCATCCATCTCCTTCTTTCTACATTTCTTTATCTTTCTTTTTACTTCAAATGTCTCCCATGGGAGATAATTGAGCCGTTTCTACGGGTGGTCTCGGTTACCCCTTGAACTCCTATTATCTTTCTCTTTTTCTTTAGCTATCTCTCTCTCTCTCTCTCTCTCTCTCTCTATCTATCTCTCTTTCTAGTTTTCGTATCGGTAGAAAGTTCAGGGTAGGGTCGGTCGTTTCTAGCTGAAGACATCGGACCATTTTACTTGAGTTTCCTAGTGTCTGCCCTACAACGACTACTACTACTTCGAGCCCGCCTAGATTCGTAAGAAATCGATACGCTATTCTACTGCCATCTATTGGTCAACTTCTACGCAAGGATTACACGACTGACCTTACACTGACTCTTTCTCCTTTATACCGTTTTTTTGTTTTTTCATCCCTTATGCGTATCACCCTTTTCTCTGTCTGATCTATTTCGTCTTTATTCACTTTGATTTACTCATTTGGTTTACGTTCGATTGAAATTGTATCAAACAAGTTAGGTACGTTTGACAAATAATTTTTTGATAATAATTTGATTAATAATTAATTACTTGTTGATTTAATTTATTATTTAAATTTGTAATATTATTTGTCAATGAATTATTTGTGTCAATTTTATTTTTGATTACAGACAGATAATGCATTGACATTTTCCACTTACATTGGATGAAAGATAAATATTAGAGGATTTGTTAATGTTTAAGATAAAAAGATAATGTTACATTTTCTTCGTTTGACTAGATTCTTTTTAATCTTTTAGAAAAAAGACAATATTCCGAAAAATTTGTAAATTTCTTCTATGTAGAAATAAATGTTTGAGAGGTGTGTTTGTTTCTGTTCGCATATCTCATTAAAGAAAAGGTAGAGATATTTCTTCCATCCTTTAATTAAAAGATTAAAACGCTCTTTACCGCTGGAGCCATCTTTGAGTCACGTAACTTACCTTCAAGATCCTCTCGAAAGTTACTCTCGGATGTTCGCATACGTCGTTGGATAATCGTCGAAAGTCTGAAGTTACGATTTTCACGAGAACACTGTGAGAATATTAATCGTGCTTGAAGTGTAGAACGAAAATAAGACACCTCTATCTAAAACTTATCGCATAAACTTTACGATCTAAGACAAATCTTAGATAGAGGAAGACATTTTTTATACCAAATTAAAGTAAACATTTTATATTACATTAAATAATACATTATCTACACCCATTAATATTTTCCAGCTCATCGTAAGGGTGGGTATATTAAATCAAAACAAGGATTGAAATAATTGATCTTATATTACAATTGTTTATTATTACATTACAACGATTTACAGGGTAAAATAAATATTTTTTTTTAATCTTTTTACCTTGTTAACAATTACACAAACATATATATATATGAAAAATAGAGTAGAAATTTGTAATAAAAGTCTGGAATGATAAAAATTGATGGATAAGTGGAATAGTTGATAAATAAGTTCAGGTAAAAATCATTGGATGGCAGCACTATCTATGTTCGGCAGAATTTCAAAGGAAAACGTATTTGAATTTGATTGGCGACTAGGATGCTCCATCGGTAGGCAAACCATTGTACGTCAGACCCCAGTCTCATTCAATACGACCCATCGGCAAGTTGCTCGAACGTCACCGACATTTCACGACGTCACGCGTATTCAAAGTTTCGTCGTTCACAGATAGGACGAAAGGAGAAAGGACTTTCTACAATTTCGCGTGATATAGAACGAGAAGGAAAGCTTTTACGAATCCAAAATTCTTCTCTTCTATTATTATACACATTATACAAACATCAAAACACATATAAACACCTTAATAAATTTACATATATGTAAATATTAAATATTATTTCGGTTGGTTTTAGAAAAACGCGAAGAAAACTGTAGTTCCAATTTATTTGACTAACATTAGTGAAGAAAAAAAGAAAATAAAAAAGAAATTGAAAAAAGTTTGCAATCATGAAAGAAGACTACGTTTTGCTGTTTTTACTACTCACTGAAAACAAGTTTGCTATGACGCAACTACTACAACGTCGCAATGCAGATCATGGCGGCTGTTGTGCCGACGAAACAACAACCCTCTGTTTCTTACTTTCTTGGCTATTCTGTTATTTATTTCTCTTCTACTTTCACCACCACTACTACTACTACTACTACTTCCTCCTTTTATTCTTGTACTTCTGTAAATATTCTTGAATGCAAGCGCAAGGGTTGAAAGAAAATAGAAGAAAAATCGTGTGTGTCAGGCGCGAAGGAAGAAGAAGGAAGGGTTCGATCGAGTAGTACGGTGATGTTGTTGTATTAGGGAAAGGGAAAGGGTGGGATTGATAAAAGCGTGACGTTACGCTGACGTAGTCGACGTCACCATATCGAGCAGACGTTCCTGGGAGACATAGTTCATACACACACACACATACACACACACCCATACTAAAATATACTCGAGAATGCGCAGGTAGCGCACTCTTCGGGTTGAATTAAAAGAGAACGTGGGCGTTCGTTCGAGGTAGCACACAAAGCGGGCGTAGCTGAGGCTAGGCTCTTCCCTCGATGTTGCTGCTTGCCGTACTGGGATCCTTGATTTCTCTTATACCATATTAAAAAATAACAATAGTTGTATTAGTAGTAGTAGTAGTAAATATAAAAGTAGACGAAGAAGAAGAAGAAAAAGGACAAGGAGATGAAGAAGGACAAGAAAAAGAAGCTAAAAACAAGGAGATCGTTGAAACTTTTTCCTTTTCCTTAGAGACGTCACCTTCGAGAAAACATTAAACGTTCACTTTCCTTTTCTCTTATCTCCTTTACCCCAACCCTCTCTAACGAACCAACCAACAAACCACCCACCCACCCACTCCACTGTTCTTTCAAAATCGATTAGTTTCTCTTCTCTTTCTCGCACCCTTAGGCTCTTTCTTTCTTTCTTTTTGTTTTCTCTCTCTCTTTCTCTACTATCATCTTCTCTACTCTCGTAGCTAACGTATCAACGATGAAAAAATGATGGAAAGATTACGAAGAGTTGAACGAAAGAGAAAAGAAAAAAAAAAAAAAGAGAAAGAAAGAAAGTTTTACCTGGCACAAGTAGGGGGCCTCATCTTCGCGGATCTTAAGACGGAAGCAGACACCCCTACTACTTCGTCAAAGATATTTTCTTCGTTCCAACCCTCCATTCAGTCTTTTCTTTTTTTTTTTTTCTTTTTTTTTTTCACATAAATAAGACAAGCGTTTCTCGTGATACGACGGTGTACACGTATCAACCGTTAAAAGAATATTAACGTGTACCTGTATGCATAGATAATATGCAAAGTTACGCAATATCTCGACCATCAATGTTCCCATCCACCCCATAAAATTACATTTTCCGATAAGTTTCTTTCGGTGTTACTTGTAATGACATTTTTCCTATGACCCGACCTTTTCGATCATCCTTCCTCCTCCTCCTCCCCCTCCTCCCTTTCCCCCTGTTCTGTTCTGTTCTGTTCATCCTCCGTTCAAACCGCTTGCCACTTTCTCTGGCCGAGCTGTAATTTCGTTTAAAAATAAATGTCAACAGAAGGAAAAAGAGAAAGAAAATAATTGCAAATGAGAGAGAGAGAGAGAGAGAGAGAGAGAAAGATAGAAAGATAGAACATTTTCCAATCGAATATATAGCACACCTTTTTTCGAGTACTCGCTTTGCGGTTTTTTCTAATTACTCAACGTTGCTGCCACCGATGGTAGGGCCTCCCCCCTGTACCTGAACGAATAATTCAATAAACTCCAACGACTAGGTGTTTTTTCCTCTCTCTCTCTCTCTCACTCTCTCTTTTCCCTTTTTTTCTTTTATATAAGTAGGAAGAGAAAAAAAGAAAAGAACAAAATTATCCGTACGTTCGAGCTTTTTTCTTTTTCTTTTTTTTTTTGTTTTTCTTTTTTATTGTTGCCCCCTAAGTACACCCCAAGTATGCCACCTCTATCGGTTTAACATTTAATTAAGAGCCCCGTGTGACTATTATCATTTCTAACGGACGGATATACTAGATAGTGGCTCAAGGTACATCACACGGTTTATGCTTAAAGGTATACTGTGTCCTATATACCACCAACGAAATGTCAAAGAGGTGGAATAACGCGTTCTGTATCTCTCCCTCTCTTTAACGTTGGTAAATCCATACGAATATCTATGTACCTATAGCTTATATGCAATTCGCATCGGGTGTATATAATACGTGTATCACACACAATAGAGGGTGGACGATCGTATAAAATACAAAGTGCGAGAGAGAGAGAGAGAGAGAGAGAGAGATATATATAGAAAATGTGTCTTTGATCCAACCCATTATAATCGTCCCAAATCATCGAACCAAGCTCCAATTACAATTGTAGGTGTTTACTAAATGTCGAGTTGATATTTGCAATTTATACGATAAACCACCAACACCCAAACCATTCCCACTCCTCCTCCCCCCCCCCCCAAAAAAAAAAGAAAATTAAATAAAATAAAAAAGTAATTGAAGATATGATTTCATAAGGAGATAAAAAAAAAATAGATTGTTTCGTAAAAGGACGTTGATTATTATTTGATTATATTTAAAAATAAGATTTAACATCGATACGAACAGGTAGCAAGTACGTCGATTGGTGTTATATACCATCGCCTAATTATATAAAAGTTATTTTAACACGCGGAAGTCGTTATACGGGCGATTTATTGATCCCATCTGGGCCGAAAGTGCCGGTTAAGGTTTTCGCCTCTCTTTTTATACATTAAAGATACATATGTTTGTTATCGATCGGCATAGAGCACGCCGTTGTCGTCAAAACATTCGAACTTTCGATTCGACATGCGGCGTTTGAAATAGTAGCCCTCCACCTCCCCCACCCCACCCCCCCGCCCCTGATAACCACGCCCAACAACCTGTGAATCGTGAAAAGATATATACGGCCGAGAGGACAGGAGAAAAGACCGGCGCACCGACCGTTGAAAAAAAAACCACCTGTCCCACCCACCTTCCCATCCTCGGAACACAGGTTGGTTAGAAGGAAAAACGTAACCTCGAGGGAAGAACAGGGAGATGTGCATGGGAATAGGAAGGAGAAAAGGCAAAACGTAGAATAAGAATCTTGATAATAAAGTAAACATAGAGAGAGAGAGAGAGAGAGAGAGAAAGAAAGAAAGAAATAGGGGTTGGATAAAAGAAAAAGAAGGGTAAATGAAAGAGGAAGGAAAGAAAAAAGGTTAGCGGACGATGATCCTAATACGAAAGCAGAGTGTTAAGTTTTATAAATGTAACTTTAGGATCTTTAGTTAAGTATCCACAAGAAGACGCACGGCGAAAGACGTTCGGCTGGTGGTGGTAATGACGGTGGTGGGGTTGGTGTAGTGTGTATTTGTGTGTGTGTGTGTATGTGTATGTGTAATAGTAATAGTAGTGGTTGGAAAGAGTGGAGGGTGGAGATCGCGTACAAACGCGAGGAGAAAGGATCGTTTGAGAAAGGGCGAGAATAGGGGTGGGAGAAAGTACGTCGAGTAGGGGGATGCGCGACGTATTAAAATGCTGACTCTTACCGCGCAGCGTGGGAGTTAGTTCTGGTGATGGCGCCAGCCAGCTCACTCGCTCGACTAACCCACCATCCCGACCCTCCGATCCTCCATCTCCTAACCACCGGCAGACGACGAAGCAACCTCCACGCTCGCCACCTCCTCTCGCTGATTCTACTGATCCGCAGAAGCAGCAGCAGCAGAAGTAGCAGTAGCACCAGCAGCAGCAGTAGCAGCAGCAACAACAGTAATAGTAATCAAAGAAGCAGTAGTGGGCTAACGACGAGTCCGGCAAAATCTACGACGAACAGTACCAAGAGAAACAGTTATAGTAGAAGAAAGAAAAGAAACAACAAAAACAGTTAGCCGTGAGCAATTTGGTTGGAAGGAAAAGAGGAGAGAGACCGATGGCAATACCAGACTGGTAGCATCAGCAGCAACAACACCAACAGAAGAGAACCAGACAGTCCGAGCTATGCGAGATTAATCGTTCTGCTTCCGGTTTCTCGGATAACAACGAATAACAACTACTCCTTGAAAAGGCTGATAAAGTCAAACCTGTAGAAAAGAAAGATAAGAGAGAAAGAGAGAGAGAGAGAGAAGGAGGGAAGAGAAAAAGGACTATGATGTCGTAACACGCGCGCCTCTGCACGAACGGACGCACGCACCGCGAAAGATCACGTCACCGAGCAGCCCTCGCCGCTACATCCCCACCCTTGATCAACCCCTATCGCCAGCACCACCACCGTCATCGTCACCGTTACCGTTACCGTTACCGTTGCCGTCGCCGTTGCCGTTGCCGTCGCCGTAGTCACCGCTGTCGTTGTTGACGCCGCCACCACCGCCACCAACACCGCCACACCACCACCATCACCACCACCACCACCACCACTTTTGCCGACGCCGACGCCGACGCTGACGCTGCCAAGATCAACCGCAAGAACGCCTTACACGGATGGATCGTCATTGCGGCTGAAACCCCTTGCCGCCGGTAGAGACTCCGAGCACTCCGTATGAAGGCGGTACGCGTACGACCACCCACGCACGAATCATCCTCGTCGAAGACGTTTGCGTCTGTGCCACCCTTATTCTTATCGTTCTTTTATCTTTACTTCTTATTATTCTTATTCTTATCCTCTCTTTGTTATTCTCTTCTTTTACCATCACCTTTTTTCTTCCTCTTCACACAATTCGCATACGCTGGCTCCGTTATCACCACCGCACTTTTAAAACGAAACCACTCGTTTCTCGTTAACTATCGCGGTTTTATGGTGTTGTTATGAAATCATCTGCTGACAATCAGCATCAAAAGAAGTTAAACGACTGATCTAACAACAACAACAAAACAACAACAACGCAACAACGGCACCAAAGTGCCGGCACCAAAGTTGGCATCCTCGAGCTCAGCTCATCCTAGAGCTGAACCGACCATACGGTTCATCATGAGAATGGTGTTGCTACTCCACTGTTAAATGGTCATGAGTAACTTTTAGTGAACAATACAAAAAATCCTTTCTAAATTTAAGTGCAATTTTTATTACTAGGATAACAGTGTTGCGCGCGCGTTTAAATCATTCCAATTAAATTTGCACATTATATCTTTATTATTATTATTATCTTACTTTACGCGCGTTTTATCTTTTCAAATAAGGGAAAAAAAGAATAAGGAACGCGTATCGTACAAAAACAAAAAAAAACCCTTTCTCTCTCTTTTAATCTTTCCATTTCATATCTCGTTTCGTAATTCGACACCATCGAAAATACACCACGTTGCATTGAAAAGCGTTAAATTGAAATCGATTCCTCTATTCGAGACCCCATCACCCACACCCCCCATCCCATCCCCCATCCTATCTCTCTCTCTCTCACACATACTATGTTCACCTAAACCCTTTTGTCCCCGGCCACTTCGACCACCGGTGAACCTGAATTACGCCGACAGTGTGTGTACGTGAAGGGTGAAACAGAAAAGCTGCTGAAGTAGTAAGAGAAAGAGAACACTAGACTATCTACAAGAAAAAAAAAAAAGGAGAAGAAAGAAAAAGAGTTGGTGTAGAAGGAGGAGGGGTGGAGGAGGAGGGGTGGAGGAGGAGGAGGAGGAGGAGGGAGGGTTTTGGGGTGGGGGTTGGGGGAGGGGGAAGAAAAAAATCACTAGAGCTCTTCTTCGAGATATATATGGGAAGGCCAAAGAGAGTTCGGACAGTCAAACATAGATAAAAGAAGAGGACGAACATAGATATAAAAAGTGAGAGAGAGAGAAAGAGAGAGAACACGCGTGATCATCCTTGTCAAGGAAGAACAGAAATCGAGTTTTTATTTTTCGAATAACTTCACAAATCATAGAAGCAAGTATCTAAAAAAAAATGAAGAAAATTGATAGAAAGTTTGAAAGTTTTTTTTTTTTTTTTAACGAAAAATAATAGAAAGAAAAAATGTCAGCAACAACAGCAACAGCAGCAGCAGCAGCAGCACCTCCTGAGCAACACGCATTTTCGTGCACGAGTTTTACCTGTTAAATATTTTACACGTACAATCATATCTCTAATAATTTTTCTTCAAATTTGTTCGTGTATAATGAAATTAATCTATATAATATGATAGAAACAAAAAGAAAAAAGATATGAGAGACAAAAGTGAATTGAAAGATAAAAGAAGAGACGAAAAAAAAAAAAAAGTGCAAGAAACATTAAAAGAGTTCTTTTTGAAAGGAGTTCTTCTTCTTAATGGCTATCGGTGTCCTACTTAGTTGGAAAAGAGTCCGTTTTTGTATATTTTTCGGAACACCTGTTGATACCTCTCGCCATGCTATATAAGTAACTTTCAACTTATCTTTCGTTGGAATATATAATATCGTAGTCTCGTCATATAATTCGATGATAATTTGTATTAAAAATGAATCCTAACAAAAGTTCATAGTTTCAATGTTTTCAAATTGTCATTTTGCAACAACGTAAACGCCCATCGACGAAAGTAGTCATAGTCAGTATTATCCGAGGCCGCCATAAAGGGGGTGGCCTCGTACTCGTACTCGAGAGAGATGAAAGGGAAAAAAAAGAAAAAAAGACAGAGTGAGAGAGAGAGAGAGAGAGAGAGATAGCGTTTAGCCGATATACAAGGTCGTCCTTTTTACGAGGATACTTCCCTTTCCTTTCTCCTTCTTCTACCCTCTTGTTCGCGCATCAAAATTTTATTATCCCCCATCGAGATACATACGTGCCTGTTGATATCGCGATATTCGCACGCGCGAGAAAAAGAGAAAAAGAGAAAGAGAAATAGAAAGAGAGAGAGAGAGAGAGAGAGAGATACTCGATCGTTAACGTTATAAAGTGCTCTTATAGTCGGTAAATGCAGTAGGATAACGCGTTCTAATATAGTCAGGAGCTTTAAGCACGTAAGCACACACACACACATACACATACATATACGAATATATTTTATTTATTTCTTTTGGTTCATACTATTTTATTGTATTTTTATTTTATTTTATTTTTATTCCTGAAGTATCTTTGACGCTAAGCTTTCTTCTTCTACTTCTTCTTCTTCTTCTTCTTCTTCTTCTACGTCGTCGTCGTCATCCCTTCTAATGCACCAACCAGTAATAAAAACGTTCGAGCAGAAAAAAACCCAGACGCACATATACTATCTCACGCACGTAATAATATATATATATATATATATATACGCACGCACGTTTCGCACCACAGTCCAACCACGTTAGACGAAGCTCTAGTTTCGTTCCTCGTCGTTTGCATAAAAACTCGATGTTAATTCACGTTTTCCGTGATCGTAATAAAAAGAACCGTGAAAACGTTGAAAAGAGAAAGAGAAAGGAAGAAAGGAAGAAAAAAAGGGAATAGTCTCTCGTCCTTAAGAATAAAATTAAAAAAAAACGAGAGGTGACGTGATATAAACGCATGAAAGAAAATTCACAAACGAGACAAGCGTACACACACAAAAAAATATAATAATAATAATAATAATAAGGGGTTGAAATATATTTAAATGGATCCAGAGAGAGAGAGAAAGAAAAGGAGAGAGAAAAAAAGTAAAGGAATGAAAATGAAGGAGGAAAAATATATAAAAAAAAAAGAAAGAATATTTTAAGAAAAATGTTAATTACGATCGTACTTCGATCACGGATTAAACGTAATAATAATTTTGTCAAATTGTTAGTAAAATACATTTGAATAATATTCTATTAATTGTATAAAAAAACAATTTTCACTGTATTTTTATGTCTTTGCACCATTCCCGTGCACCAACCAACCACTGCACGCACGTAAGCACGACGACTGCACCACTTGCATCATCAGTCTTCCACCATTCACGGCACTTCGATGTGTATGTGTATTATGTACCTATCCGTACAAAAAAAAAAAAAAAAACAAACAAACAGATATCAAAAGAATTAATTAATTAATTAAATAAATAAAAAAAAAGACGAACGAACGAACAAAAGTACAGAAAGAAAGAAATTAATTTAAATAAATATATAAATAAATAAATAAATAGCAAAACATTGACCTAACTTTTATTATCAATTAACGACCTGATTTCAGGAAGAAGCCGGCGAACCGCGAAGACGGAAAAAAAACGTGCTACCACTCGACTACTACCGTACCCCCTTGAAACTAGCCCGTACTACTACTACTACTACTACTTCTACTACTTCTTCTACTACATCTACAACAACAACTACTACTACTACTACTACATACTATACGTGCCTATTCGATTTAGAGGAGTCTAAGCTAGTTACAATTATCTACGAGAGGAAAGAAAAAGAAATAAAGAAAATAAACGAGAGACAAATACTACGGTAATTGAAATCGTACATCTAGAGAGTGTCTATAGTGAAAGGCCATAGGGAAACGGGGCTATATATTCGAGAGAAAGAGAGAGAGAGAAAGAGAGAGGGGTAGATTAAAAGAGAATAAAAAAGGAAAAGAAAAAAAAACAGGGGAAACAAAAGAAAAAAGAGGAAAAACTGTTAGCAACGAAAGAAAACGAGACAGAGACAAATTTCAACGTTTTGTGAAAGTAAAAAACATCATCGAGATTCTACGCTATCGAAATCTAATCGATTCGCCGGCGTTCAACAATCTTTCGCTATCTCTTTCTCTTTCTCTCAAATAAAAAAAGTACCACCCTTCGTATTTTATTCTGATACTGGATCCTGAATAAAAAAAAAAAAAAAAGAAAGAAAGAAAAGTAAAAAGGAAAATAAGAATCGGATCCCTCAGTGTGTATCTTGACTGAAAGGAAAAGTCGGCCTAATCCACGTTCGGTACACCGATTCCCTCTTGTAGACTGGAGAGAGAAAAAAAAAGAAGAAGAAGATAAAATAAAAGAACAGAAAGATAGTTAGATAGAAGAGATAGATAGAAATAGATAGAGATAAATAGAGAAAGAAAGAGTGAGAGTTAGTAAGAGAAGGGTTCGTTTTTTTATCAAGAGCGTAATCCCCCCTCGCATTAGATAGGATACGTTGAAGATCTCTTTCCGTCAATCCGTATAATACGGTCGTAAAAGAGCAAGCAAGTAAGTAAGGAAGAAAGGAAGAAAGAAAGAAAGGAAGTGAGGTTATAACGACGATAGGGAGGAAAGGAATCGGCCATTATCGAGTCACGTAAGATGACGTTCTGCATATTCTGGCTACTAACATACGTTGGACAAGTTCTCGACCTAGAAACTCGTCCGGTGAGCGTAGCTCACGGAAGAAACCAACAGGATTCTCATCGCGAAGTAAACGCGAGGAAATATCAGAACGAACAGAGCACGATAGGTGGCAACCTGTTGCACCTGAAAACATATCCTTACGAAAGATCGCATCGCAATGACATGTCCATATACGAGGAAAGGCAACCGATTTATTCTTGGACACCGAACGACATGTTAGTAGATGAGATTATTAATGAACCTAATGATTTGGAGGCCGCCATAATGGCATTCTCGCCTCATTTGTCTAACATCGTTTATCCGAAATACTTGGCCGTTACGTCACCATATGTCACGGTTAGTTCAACAACGACCGAACCCCTCATTGACGACGATCTTCTTGCACAACATAGCTTTCCACGTCAACATCAACATCTTCAACGTCAGCATCATTATCATCACGAACAATTACAACAACGGCTTAGGCAGCGACGTCAGTTGCAACGAAACAAGAAGAGACGGATAATCGATTACAACAACAATAAGCAACATCATCAGCAGCAGCAACAGCAGCAGCAGCAGGAGCAACAACAGCAAATTGAGAGCCAAGCGCTCGAACTACCTATTTCGATTTATTACAATGGCGAGAAGATCCTTCCAAATGGAAGACAATCCGAACAAGAGGATGTCTACGAACAGAGACTTAACTTGCCGATTAAATTGAAGACTGAACCGATTTTAGAGCGTGTCTCCAAGCAATCACCATCATCTTCATCTTCTATCTCTTCACCCTCTATGCCACCTTCTTCTTCTTCTTCTTCATCATCTTCATCTTCTTCTTCTTCTTCTTCGTCATCATCATCATCTTCTTCGTCTGCTTTATCCTCTTCGCGGGAATTTTTCAACGCCGGTGGATTCACCCCCTTGAAACCTTTTATATACGAGATTAACGATCCTTCCAAAAAAAAGAATTGGATAAGCATCGGACGTCGATCGGTCAATTTGCCAGAGGAATCTTCTGTCTCTCAACAAGCCCTGGCACCCCATACATCTCCCTTTACTTCCGGAGGAGCAAGTGTAAACACCCAATTGGTGAGGTCTATCAGGGCGAGCAGACCTTACGACGTGCCGCAAATTGGTAAATTTTTCTTCATATATTTCAAATGTAATATTACAATTGATTTGTCCTCGTCAACAAGTTGCCCTTTTTAAAATCGTTCCCCTGGATACTTTTATGACATCTTACAAGATCATAAAAAGGAGAGAAAATATTCATGAGAAACGTTGAAAATTAAATGAACAAATGTCTTTTAAATGTCGTCGTTCATTCTTCACAGTAAATATGTCTAATTGTAAATTAACTTACGATCGCATGACATACTTGCCTAACTGAACTTTAACAAAAACTTCGATATTACCTACTCGACATACATAAATTAGCCTTGTGTATGTGACTTTAATAAAATATAAACCTTAGATGATACCGCATAATGAAAGATAACCCTTGAAAACCCTAATTGGTCAAAGAGGAAGATAGAACGATGATAATCAAGTGACAAATCGTTAACAGGTACACGCATATAAACATATACACGTAAGCGTTTTACTTGAATTAGCATATTGCGTTAATGTATTCGATTATTAATTAACATACCTACACATACATATAATTACAGATAATAAGATTTACAGTTCACATTTATTAATGCGATTAGTTAACCGTAAATAGAATTTGAACAAACTCTCTCGTTGTGTAATTAGTTTTATTTTATTTTATTTAGGATAAAAAACATAAATAGAAATGAAAGAAAAGCATCAAATTACTGATACGTTTAGGGGAATTTTTATGGAATAGATAGTACACATAAAAGGGAAAATCCTTCTCGAACCTTTATTTACTTTTTCAACATAATGTTATCTTTCTATACACATCCACATATTCACACATAGAACTTTCTATACATAAATATAGGTGTGTGTTTGCACGTATATTACATCAGATTCGATTCAACTTGATATATATATATATCTACAAGCATATCAAGCTTAATTTCTTAACCGAGAATACAGTAGACTCATAGAGAGTACCTACATGATCTGATTGTGAAGACCACCCGCACCGTTTCTAATCTAAAGAGAAAGACGTAGAGACAGAGACAGACAGAGACAGAGGGTTTCATAGATAAATAGATGAATGAATAGAGAGAGAGAGAGAGAGAGAGAGAGAGAGAGAGAGAGAGAGGGTCAAAATTGTGTAGAACGGTTTAATACTGTAACCCCGGACAGCATATTGCAGTCGGCGTGATTGGATTATGTGAAATGCGATTAGTTGTAGTTTGATAGTCTACTGGCAGACAAACAGTGATCTTCTATTTACCAACGTCAAGATTCCGTTTTACTTTTGTACAACATTTGCACGCTATTCTCCAAACAAAACAATCTAAGTGTATGTTACACGTTTTAAGAACAAATTTATGGTCAAGAAATATTATATTAGATTATTATTATTACTGGCAAAGTTTCTAAACAATTTTTAAATATAAATGTTGCTTTTGAATTTTGTTCTTGTAAAAAAAAAAAAAAAAATAGAAAAAAAGAAATATCTTCGATAAGAAAAATATTAAACGTCAGAAACTTTCATATACGGATTTCTCATTCGTCGTTTTTTTTTTTTTTTCTAAAATGAAAAGAAAATAATAAAAGAGTAAATGAGAGAGAGAGAGAGAGAGAGAGAAGGTCTGATCGATTATTCGGTTTTATCTTCCTCTTGTATTATTTCAGATTATTTTTTGTATTATCTCGTCAAATTGATAGAAACAAAATAAAAAAAAAATAGTAAACCCTTTGATAACGATTTATTAGATAAAAGTGAATGTTTCGAAAAGATAAAACAAGAGAGTTTGATAGAGGGTGTATTATCATTGTCCATGTTACTGTTACAGAGTGTCCAGCCTCGGAGGAAGGGATGGAGAGGTTTGCATGTCCGAAGCCGGACAGGATGGGTAGATATCGTTGTATCGATGACCATGTACTATGCGACGGCTTCTTGGACTGTCCAGGGGGTGAAGATGAAGATATGCTTCACTGCATGTTTTTCAAAACTGTGAGTCCACTTTAATTAAAGTTCGATACTTTGAACATTATATACACACACACACACACACACACACACATTGATCTAACTCAAGTTTGAGATCATTAAATTCAGAGATACTGAATATTTACAATTACAACTTTCAAGATTGAAATTAATTGGGAAACCTAAACGTGTTCGAATATTATTATCATCTTCTTTTTAGTTACAATTTATCTTGTTGTTTTTTTTGTTTTTTTTTTCATTTTCGATGTTACATCATTAGACGTAAATTGTAATATTCGCTACCTGAACTGTTCGTTAATTAATTATTCATTGTATTGAAGAAATGATCTATTTACGTTTCAATTATTTGTTTGATGAATCAAACGTAACAACTGACTCTTATTGTTCACAAGTGATTTGGGGATTGGGGTAGCAATGAATGAATTGAAGTGTTGATGATATTGGAAAAAAAAAAAGAAGGGAATAAAGAAAATAAAAAAAAAAATAAAAAACAAGAAAACAAGATAGCTAATGGAAAGAACAAACGAACAAACGAAGGGGTAGGAAAAAAAGGGCAGAAACGAAAGGGGGAAAAACGAGACTGGAGGAAGAGTAGTAGTCGTCGTCGTCGTCGTCGTCGTCGTCGTCATCGTTGTTTCTATGCGTGTTGTTTATAATTCGTCGCGTGTCACCATCATGACACTACTGCTCGACAATATCTCTATAAGGGTTTTAAATAAAACTATAGTATCTCACCGGTATGTGAGCATTTCGCACTATTCCGAGAAATGTCGGAAATTTCTAATGTCAACTAAACACGCGAACGAGACTTACCACGAAACCGAGAAACAGTGTTCGCACGTTAACATGGAAATGTACGTGCTAATGAGCAACGAAAGAATAAATGAAAGAAAGAGAAAGAAATAGAGAGAAAGAGAGAGAGAGAGAGAGAGAGAGAGAGAAAAAAAAATTCGAGATACTAAAAGACATTTTTCTCTGCTTCAAATATTCCACCTTTCTTCCTTCCTTCCTTCTTTTTTTCCCACCCTCTCTTTTTAAAATTCTCCTCTTTCTAACGCTTCTTGAAAAAAAAAAAATGAAAAAAAAAAATATATATATATATATATATATATAATTTAATACTGACACACGCGTTTCAACTTGAAATATTAAAATGAACGACGAAAATGTTTCGCAATCATTTAAACCGACAGGTAAATTCTAAAAAGCGTGACAAGATAACAAAAAAAAAAAAACAAAAAAATAAGATAAGTACAAAAACGTTATCGGCAGGGAGTATTACGCAATTGCTGCCACTTTTTTTTGGAGAATATTATTAAAATTAATTTCATTTTCTCTCTATTATTATTATTATTATTTTCTTTTTTTGTTCATCGTCCTGTTCATTTTCATCACGACAATGGACATATTTTTAGTCAATATTCAAAGGTAAAAAGGTAACGTGATGAACAATCACACGTGTAGAATTCATTCGTATAGGTATATACACATACACACATACACACACATAAATAAATACGTAGATTGTATAATATGCTTCTCCCCTCTTTTCTCTCTCTTTCTCTCTTTCTCTTGCGATATTGGTTTACCTTTCGCTCTCTGTCGTGGTAAATAAATTAAACGTTAAATCACCGGAGGCTCCATCCGTCCATCCACCTTTTCCCCTATAATCGAAGACAAAGCCCGACGGATTCCATAAAAGTACCTACATTTTTTATCGGACGAAAGCCACGTTATCGAATATCACGACTATCGTAATATAGTACATGCCAATGGTGTAACAATAAATGACCGATGATTAGGATTATCTGGGAACATTTTTGTACATTTCTTTTTATTTCAAGCAATTATCAAAATGCATATGAATTATTACTCTAATTAATTACAACAAATTAATTGTGATTATATATGAAATAATAATAATAATAATATATATAAATATCGTCGTTCGTTTTAATATCACATCAATTAATCAATTAATTTATCGACATAGTATATAAACGGTGTAAATGAAAATCGTTAACGATATACTAGTATTAGATGGAAATGGTACGATGGTAATGGTACGTTTTGACACCAACTCCGTGATCCAACTATTTCTGTAATCATTATATTTATTTTTTTCTTTGTATCATTTCAAACCAATTAGATGACTACCATAAAGTATTTTAAATGAGCAAGGGGTAGTTAGGTATTAATGCTCCCGCAGCAAAATTCCGCTAATGCGCCAATCTATACCTTAAATTATTACGACAAATCATAGAATAAAAACCCTGACGAAACCCTGACGAAACCCTGACACAACCCTGACGGTTGCTGTGTGCAAACAACAAGATTGCTCTTTATTAACGCATTAGCGCAATTTTTGCTACAGTGGCCGTTAATACCTAAATTCCGAGCAAGAATTTCATTAAATGAATATTTTAAATTGATCTTATCAAAAAAAAAAAAAAAAAAACGTGTATAATAGTTTATCTATGTGCATGATTCCTCGAAAATGGTGACACTAGTAATAACCTAACAAAATTGACAAAATAATCGGAGTAAAAAATTGATACCTGTCGGAATAAAGGTGAAATGTTATTCGGCAAAATGTTAAGAGAAACATTGGATGTCAAAACACGCAAATGGATAGAAAAACAAAAAGTAAAAAAAGAAATAAAAGGTTGTTGTAGGTGTGTTTGAAATGTTAGACAACAGAACAAGAAAAATAATAAAAAATAGGCAAAAACGTTGTACACACACGTAGACACAGGTTAATATACGCGTGTGTTGGATATATTTGTCAACTCTTAACGACGTCACGTAGGCAGTCTCGTTAAGAGTTATTAAATTACTAAATGAAGGATAGAGAGAGGTAGTGAGAAGAGGTTAGGAAAACATAGACGATCAAGCAAAGAGAGAGAAAGAGAGTGTGTAAGGGGGATGAAAAAGAGAGAGGAGAGAGAGAGAGAGAGAGGGAAGAGGAGGATCCCCCTCCTCCAGGGATATTTTCTATGATCGTTATGTATGTGTGGCAATTTGAAAATTGTGTTTGTCAAAGAAAGTTTTCTCATTAACGTTCAACTAACACAAAAGAAGAGTTTTCCCTTAAATTCGAAATCATTAAATGGGTTGTGTAACACGTTAAGTCAAAGTATGTAAAAAAAAAAAAAAAAAAAAACTGACACAAATGTTGGCAAAATTGATAATTAATAAGAAATAAAAAGAAAATGTATTAACACTTTATTGAGACCGATAGTCGATTAATCGACTTTTTGTTAGCAGTGCTTACAGATAAATATTGTTTAACACTAATATCATTCAAATAAAAGATTTTATTCAATTTGTTTATCCTATAATAACACAAAACGTACCATTTTACCAAAGCATAAGAAAAGCGCATACGAGGTCAGTCCCAAAAGTATCCGACCCACCTCCATATTTCTCCGTCGAAGTTACTCTTCGTCGTCTGACTTATGACATCCCTTAAAGTAGTCTCCATTTGATTGAATAACACGCTCCCAACGCCCTTTCCACTTTCGCCCTTTCCGAAAACTTGAAACCGAGCCGGTGTCTCGGACGATCTGAGGCTGAGTGGCCAGTGAGAAGGGCCTAGGATTCTCAAACCGCTACCGGTCGATAAAATGTTAATATTAAATTAATAACAAATGAAATCACTTCTTATAGAACATTTCTATATAATAAAATATGCAAGTGTGTAGGTATGACCACTAATTGAAGTTTAATATCAGACGTATTTAACCTGTGAAACGATTTGATTCTTACAAGCATACATATTTATTATAATATGTTTCATGCATGTATGTATTTAATATCTTATTATGTATGTGTGAATGTTAACAAGTAAATAGAGAAATACTATCTAAACTGTATAAGCCAATAGCAACAAGTGTTAGTATACAACTTTAAAATGCTTAGTCAGATTTCTCGGTAAAAGGGATACGTTTTAAACGCGTTCTTACGTACAAACTGTTAAAGTAATTAACAATAAGTATACTTATACTTACTTAATAATACATACATACATAAAAAAAAACAAATAAATTTTTGGTTTACGGTCTCGAAAGATCAGACTTCGTAAGTGGCTAACGATCATCGTAGAATTGCCTAAGTTACGTTTCTTGATCGAAAGATCTTCATGGTTAAGGTGATCAGTCCCTACACCGTCCCAAAATTACATACATACATACATTTATGAATTATTTTGAAATTATTATTAATAACGATTCAGGAATTTTTTTATTACAAACGTGGTTTGTAAAGTTTCAAATGTAAATCGAAAAATACTAGTTAGTTTGATCGACAACAACAACAACAACAAAAGAATGGTTTATGGTTTCTACGTTAGACCAAAAATTTTCAATCTAAAGTAATATACACTACCAATCAAAATCATGTTTCCAGGGTATGTAACAAAATAATAGAAAATTGATTTCAATAAAAATGTTCATAACAAATTTGTTCATTGGTATTGGAAATCTCACTTGTTTGTTTAACAAACTTTTCAATTCAATCCGAACATGATGATATTTTCCATTCGATAAACTTTCATTTGTTATCAAAATCATATTTTCGATAAATGCATCAATTAATTATTTCTTTCTTTATTTTTTTTTTTTTACGCTTTTGCAATTTCACGTGATTATTACAGACAATAAATAATTTTCGATTGATATTGTAGAAGAGAAAAAAACCACACACACATAATTGTTTTACATACCTACGTAAAAGAATTTGTTACAGGTAAAAAAAAAAAAAAAGAAAATTGATAATACATTATTAAACGTGTACTAAACGTTTCGATCGTCAAACTATAACTATTCCCTTTTTATTTTTTATTTTTTTTCCCCCGTATAAATATTTAACATTATTTGAACTAATATCGTATAAGGAACAAATTGGTGTTGATTTTTCCCCCGTACGCAAATAGTTCTTCGAATAATTTTGATTAAAAGGTCCCACGAGTTTTCTCTTAACCTTGGAAATAAAATGGAACTTATAGATTGTACATAAGTGTGTAAATGTAGTAGTAACATTAGAATCGAAGTCAAATCATCCACGTGTTAATGACAACCTTATATGATGATGATGATTATTATTATTATAAAGAGAAATGAAATGATTGAATTGTTAAAATGAAAGGAAAAAGATGAACATATTTATTAAATCGTGTGTGTGTGTGTGTATGTGTGTGTGTGTATGTGTGTGTGTGCATAAAGATATAAAAGAAAAAGAAATAAGAAAAAAGAAGAAAGAAAGAAAGAAAGAAAGAAAGAAAGAAAGAAAAAGAGAGAGAGTTAAAATGTCATGAAAATTCAGTACTCGCAAAGTATGGTCAGATATACTGTGAACGTGGGACGAAAGGAAAGATTAGGACATTTAAAATTTATTGTACGGCATGGCTTTATGACATCGATAACCATAAGCTGGTATGGCTGGTGAGAAACAGACGGGAAGGAGGTCGTACCCAGAAAGACAGTATGCTTCTTCATTGCGAAAGTATCGTTGAATTAATTATATCGTAGAAACTGTGTGAGAAAAGCAACAAAAGAGAGAGAAAAAAAGAGAGAAAGAGAGAGAGAGAGTGTATAAAAAGGTCAGAAAAAGGTTGGTGGTCCCATATATGTGTATAAATGTATCGTACATGTCTGCTGATATTATACATGTACATGTTCATTAACTTTCTCTTTTTTCGTTTACTTTCATTGGAAGATATATCATAGAATTAATATCAAGAATATATTTTGTATTATTATTTAATAAGAACATTATTATTATTATTATTATTATTATTATTATTATTATTATTATTATTATTTTCATTAAAAAAGAAAACTGAGTATACAAATACTTACGCTATAGTTGTTGTATTTATGTATTTATTACATAAAGTACGTGTAGTGTTACACTAACTAGATTATTTTTCTTTTAAAATTATTGTTTATAAAATATATTTTAGTTTAAATATGAAATATCTTATATTTGTAATATTAAATACGTTAGTCGCCCAGCCCATTTCAGTTGAGTTTCTCGTTAGGCCCAAAATTCGACAATCGGCGCGCCGATTAAGCGATAAGTTGAAATATCAACATTGCAACCCAAGTACTATGGTTATATTATATTATTATTGTTTATTTATCGAAAATAATAAAATATAAAAAACTATCTTTTATTTATCGAAAACTAGGGGTGCCCCGCCACGCGTTGCTGTGGCTCACACAATCAGCCCGATACACACGTTTATAAATCAATTGCAATTATAAATTGAGGTATAAACAATCCTATCTTTCAAGTTGAATGAAACTGCACACAGTGTGCAAAATTAGATTAAAATCGGTTCAGTAATTTAGGAGTCCATTGCGGACAAACAACGTGACACATAATTTATCTATATTAAGATAATAAAATATAAAACTATCGTTTATTTGCCGACAATAATTTTCTTTTGAAATAGAAAATGTGATCAGATTTTCCAACTAAAAATACTATAACTTCAAGAAGAAGAGCGTCACCGTATACGGTGACGGGGCCTCTCAGAGAAGCATGCCCGTCTCCGGTATACGGTGCCATGGCGACGAACGTATTAAACAATAACAATCTCTGATAATATTTTTATTTATTGAATGATACCAAATAAAAATCTATTAAGTGTAACAATATATTTTAAGTGACACTCTCATTGTATATTTAGTATGTCTAAGTTTTATTGGAACGATGCAACTTGATATCAACGTTATCTCATTCTCATCCGACTTTCTCCATTTTATTCATCATTCTCTCTCTCTCTCTCTCTTTTTTTTCTTTTTTTTTCTTGGAAAAACATTTTGCCTTATTTTTCAGATAATATTAACCTACTCTGAGCAGCCATTAAATATATCCGCCTACGAGTACACGTTAATCCTAACTCATTTACGTATTGTAGTTCCGTTTCTTACTCAGGCTTGACGTTAATATTTAAAAAAAAAAAAAAAAAAAAAAAAAATACAAATAAAATGAGATGAAAATAGAAAGAGAGAGAGAGAGAGAGAGAGATAAAAAAAGATTAAGGATAAAAGATAAAAAGAAGAAATTAAAAACAAAAAAAAAACATTGACACCTTTGAATACTCTCTTCTGTTCTCTTCTCTTCTCTTCTCTTCTCTTCTCTTCTCTTCTCTTCTCTTCTCTTCTCTTCTCTACTTTCATTCAAGTAGCTTAAAGTTTGTGCTTTCTATCTATCTCTCTCGGTTCCTTTATTCGCTGGTTTAAAAAGATATGCTAATTTCATGCAAGGAATAGAAGTAACTTAAACCCAAGCTAGAATATTCAACGAATTAGTCAATCCTGTCCACTTTCCAAAGTGAGATTCCTTTGGTAGTAGTTTGCCACCGCGATGCAACACAGAGAAAGAAAATGCCCAGTACTATACTGAATTACATTAATTCTTCTTGAAATAATAAAAGGTGTTAAGTATAATCATATTAGAAAATTATTATTCAACTTGAAAGCTTCTTTTTTTTTTTTTTTTTTAATGAATTTTTTCATGAAAATAATATTGCGATTTTTGTTTTATGGAATTAATCGATGTGTGTACACTGAACGACTCATATATATATATATATATTGTATCGAATTGTCTCGGAAAATTTCGTAACGATTTATAAATATTTATTTGTCATACTATATATATTTATGTGTATATCTATTTTTATTTTTTTGCAATATTTTGATAAATATAAAAGTGTTACATTTAAATTTGATAAATTTTAATATACATACATGCATATATGGAGTGGTTGTATAAATATTTAATCATCATTTCAAATTGAATAAAAATAATTCGATCTTAAAATAATAATATTAATAATAATAATAATAATGAAATAATTCTGTATTTTTTTTTATTTTTTTTTTTTTTTTTAATATTGTATTGTTCGAATAAATATAATAATTTACGAAAATTGATATTTATTATTATTATTTTTTTTTTTCTATTAATATAAAACGATAAGAAATGTATTTTCATTTGATCGAAAAAATTGTTCAATCAATATGTAAATCTGTTTCACATATATACATGTATGCATATGTATATGTAAATAGGAGAGATATCATTTCGTATTATTTTTTTTTTCTCTTATTTATAAAGTCTTTACGAAGTTTCGAATTTATCTCGATTCACTTGGGGAGGAAAAATGACGAGGCATCTTTTCTATCTTCCCATAACGTCTCTCCATTTTCTTCTATCTCTCGTTTTCCCTGAAGACGTCTCAAAAGAGAAAGAGAGACAGAAAGAGAGAAAGAGAGAGAGAGAGAGAGAGAGGAATCTCTTTACTCACAACTCAAACATTATAGTCAGCAAACTCTGAAATGTATCTGCTATCGATATATTGAAAATAAGCAAAACAAAATGTGAGATAGATAGATAGAACGATAGATAAATAAATTTAGACAGACAGACAGATAGATAGATAGATAGATAGATAGATAGATAGATAAAAGAAAAAAGAATGAACAGATTTTGTTTTTTACTATGAATTCAAAATTGACCATTACTTCAAGGATGCACAAATTATTTTCTTTCGAAAAATCTGTTTTTTTTCTCCTCTCTGTCTGACATGAAAGATAAATAGATAAATAGATAAATAGATAGGAAATTGTGAGACGAGAGTTGGTTTGACTTTTTTTTTCTTCCTTTTTTTTTTTATTTCTAATTCTAATTCAATTCAAGGCTAACTTTTATTTTCAAACACTTCCTATTACTATCGATAAATAGATCAAAAGAATGAAACGTGTCAGTTTGATTTTGTTTTTTTGTTTTTTTTTTTTTTTTCTTTTAAATTACCATTAATTCAAGGTACATTTTTATTTTTAAAAAATATCTTTTCTAATCTGACCAAAAATATAATTCAATTATTTCGTAACCTGTATAAATCATCATCAATTTAAAATAACTTATAGTTCTCAAATTTGATTTCTAATTTGAGAAATAAGCTAAATAGATACAAAATAAAACCTTAAAATAAAATTCTTACACGTAATTTGACAAATTACCATTAACTTCAAATTATAATTTCTTTTTTCTTTTCTTTTTTTTTTTTTTTTTTTCTTAACTTTCATTTCGTTGAACTTTTTGCGTAATGCAGAATATAAGCGAAATATACAGTAAAATATCTTCGTATTATGCTTTGGCAATGTTATAAAAGAAGATGACTATAGTCAAGACAAGAATAGGTGTTAGAATAAAAAAGAAAAGAAAAAAGACCCAAAAGAAAGAAAGAAGGGTAGTAGAGAAAGAGAGAGAGAAAGAGAGAGAGAGAGAGAGAGAGAGAGAGTTAAGCACGTAGTATGAAAGTGTAAGGAAAATTCGAAGCACGAACGTTTTAACGGTAACTTCGTTGTTGATGAGCTCGAAGGAGGGTTAGTACGCGGGGGCTGTAACGACCGCTTTCGTGGCGAAACTTTTCCAAGGGTGCTGTTTCTATTTTATAGGACGCTTTAAAAAAAAAAAAAAAGTATATATATATCTATATATACGCACAAGTTTTTTCTTCCCTCCCACTCCCCTACTCAAAGTCTCTCTCTTTCTCTTTCTCTCTCTCTCTCTCTCTCTCTCTGTGGAAATTTTTCTTCATATCCATCTAGTAAACATTAATCCAACGAAAAAGAAAGTTAGATGAAGTAAGACGAATGAAAGAAATCATTTTTTAACTTCATCCTCCATCATATCCTTGATAAGATATCTAAAATGATTCAAGTAATTAATGGATAAAAGAAAATAGTCTGATAATAAACATAAATTTCTATGTAATCTTAATATATATATATAAATTACGTTACGTCACGTTGTTAGTTGGCAATGGACTCTTAAACTACTGAACCGATTTTCATCAAATTTTACACACTTTGTGCAATTTCATTCAACTTAAAAGATAGGATTGTTAATATCTCAATTTATAATTCGCAATATTATTTTATTGCGAATTGTGACTTAAAGATGTGTGTATCGGACTGATTGTGAGCTACAGTAATGCATAGCGGGGCACCCCTAGTAAATAATATTATATACCAGTATACGCACGTACAATTATACATATCTGCAGTATATACACTCATACTAGAAACTATATGTTGTTGGTGAAGGTTGAAATCTAATTAGGAGGAAAATCAAATCGGTGCATACGAAATATCGACACATCCAAATCAATGAGTACAATAATTCTCTCTCACTCTCTCACTCTCTCTCTCTCTCTCTCTCTCTCTCTCTCTGTCTCTCTGTCTATTTCGATACGTGGGCGTCGATAGTAACGTTGAAACGATATTGCACAAAGTTTCGAGCAACACCATTCGCACCGTCGTCATCCAAGCCAAGATATAATGGCTGATAAGAAAAGGATGGGGGCAAAAAGAAAGAAGGTGAGTTAGGAGACGGTGGAAATAGCAAAAATGATGGAAAGCGAAGGAGGTGGTGGTCGAGGTGGAGGTAAAGGGAAAAACTTTCTTAACCTTATGACATTTTCTCCAATTTTCCTTCCCTTCCTTCTCTTTCTTTTTATTCTCATGGGCAAAACACAAGCATGAGGATAACCGAAGGATGGGTGGGTGTTGGCCATTGCCGTTATTGCTATATATTTCTTTTCTTTTTTCTTTTTTCTTTTTTTTTTCTTTTTTCTTTTTTCTTTTTTATTATATATTATATATTTATTTTCCCCCATTACTCACATACCAAAAGTTCCCCATTCCTGTCTTTTTTTTGTGTTTCCTTTCTTTCTTTTTTTATCTTTTACGTCGACACGATTTTCGATTTACCCAAGGATCACGAATTTTTCAGCACTAAATTTCACGATCGTATAATGTAATAATATTCTTTTCTTTTATCTCTTACATCCTTCCTACGTCATTCCGATGGTAGGAGAGAAAGAGAGAGAGAGAGAGAGAAGGTTGTGTGATGGGGGAGGGGAGGAGGTGAAGGTTTCCCTTCCTTGATCGATAATCCGCATAACGTAAGGCAAACCTTTTCTTCTTTTCGACTCTCGGAAATGTTCTACGAGTTTACCGAGATATCTTCTAAGATCAGATGTTCTTACTGAGTTATCTGAATTTCGTATTATTTTTATTAAAATACATTTATATATCTTTAGATTTACAATATGACGTTGGTTACACCATGAACACATTTATGAATATTATATTCTAGGATTAGATAGATAAATAAAGGATAGAGAATTATTATTCAATATTTTACAGAACACTTCATACATTAGATTTATTAAATTAAATTAATATTCATTGTAAGATATATTAATATTTTTTAAGGGAATATTTCTTTATAATGGGGATGATTTGAAAATATAGATCTATGGTATACAGTTTTTCCTATTCTCAATTCTAGCTGTAAGCTTTGTTTGTGTTAAATTAATTAAATTAAAGTTAAATTTTTATCATTATTTATTAATACATAACGCCTGTAGGAATGCAACCCTCCAGACACAGTTTGAAAACGTCGCTTGCGAGCGACATCTGTTGGGACGAAATATTTTTTCTGCCCGAAAGATAGGCAACCCGTAATACACGCGTGTATGAACAGTTTGGTCTTAAAAAAATTTCCGTCTCAGTAGATGTCGCTCGCGAGTAACATTTGTAAAGTGTGTCTGGTGGGTTGCATTCTTACAGGCGCACATTTTTTCATTTTTTTTTTTAATATTATTAAATAAATAAGTAAAAATAATTTTGCAATAATATTATATTATTCTTATAATTAATCATCTATTTGTCATAAATATAATTTCATTGAGTGAAGCTAACAAATTTGACGTTAATAAAAAAAGAAAAAAACTAAAGAGAGATAATTGATTTGAACAAAATTATTTACAAACTTTCGATCAATCCCGTGGGTGTGTAAACACGTTAAAAAATTTCTTAGACACGTGATCGATCTATTAATCCCGTCGTATATAATTAATTATCGATGTTAATATTTTTTTCCTCCCCCCTTTACGTTGTAAAAAAGAACAAAAAGAAAATTAATATGAAAGAATAAAATTAAAAAAAAAAAGAGAGAAGGGTAAGAAATTGTGACGTCAGATGGTGATCGTCGTCATCGTTAGTCGTCACAAACAATAGTAATATACCATCTAACCCATAAACCGTCATCATCATCATCATCATCATCATCATTATCATCATCATTATCATCACCATCATCATCATCAACTTCCAGCTCGATTATCAGTTTAATGCTTGCTCAAAGATAATTGCCTTTTGACGATCACCGCGATTGCGATCATCCTTAGACGGTTAAATTCAGCTGGTTAGGTAATTGCTAACTTATCGTTATCATGTTATTTATGCCTAAGGTTATCTTTTATTATGCCAACCACCTAAACTCTATAATTTGAATGAATACCAAATATTTTCATGATTATCTAATATTTCAAGATGTGCAATCTCTCGATTTAATTAACAACGAATTGGTACAATCATCATTTATTATAATACATGATTGTAATTACTTATCTTACATGAAACCGTACGATATGTTAGAATAAATTGAAATTAAAGAGAAAATAAAATAATGAGAAGAGAGAAGGAGAGATAGAGAAAGAGAGAGAATGTAACATATTGTTCAAGTTATTTCAATAGATCAGAAAATAACGTCTATGTAGGTCCAATCGACTTACTGTTATTATTATTATTCTCATGCAATACTACGAAGGATACCTTGATTTAGATTAAAACCAAGAAGACAGAATGAGAGCACATATAAAATATACAGGATGTCCCAAAAGTCACATTATCCTAAAACAAAAACCTTGTGAACGTCAACAAGCAATCCCTTCTGAAACTAAAATACCGTGGGTGGGTGGGGGGTAGGTTACACGCGAAGAATTTTATTACATAATAAATTTCTAATATAATAATTAAATTAAATCGGACTTTTGGGATATACACACATACACAAATACACACACACACATCACCACCACCATCATCCTGTATATTATCTATGTAATTATTTTCATCCATAACAAATTAATATTACGTAGGACTAAAATAGCAAAGCTCAATGAAAAGGGCTTCTGGCTTTTCTATACATTTTCCGAGTCTTGACGGGATGGATGGTCGCATATGATATGCTTTGGAATATCAGGTGGGCGCGTCCCTTTATGCGTCAGTGAGAGAGTGTGTGAGTGAGTGATCATGACACATTCACAAACACATACGGTGTCCAGAACTCTACCATCCCAAGGAAACACCCTCGAGGACAAATCCTCTACTGCGTTAGTAGACCAACCTGTATTTCTACAAACGTCATTCTCTCACACTCTCTCTCTTACTCTCTCTCTCTCTCTCTCTCTCTCTCTCTGTCTCTTTCTCTTTCACATATACTATCTATCCATCTATATATGTAACGTTATCTTTCGTAACTTCGATCAGATATCAACTGAAACTTCCGAATGGTAGAAATTATTGAACCATCTATAACATCTACCAAATTTATCACAACCTGCACAAATAATCATTTGTTTTTATACGCGAATATGAATTAGGAATAATAATAATAATAATAATAATAATAAAATATTATAATAATTTTGTATAATAATAAGAAGAAGAATCTTGAACGATATGTGAAATATGACTCGAGATAAAAAATTGAGATTATTTTTGAATAAAGGTTTTCACATAAATAATCATTCGTTTTTTATATATATATATATATATATATATATATGGGAATATAAATTGGGAATAATAATCAAATATTGTTTTGGTTTTTTTTTTCTTAGAAAAGAAAGGAGAACGATTTGGGATGTAAAATACGATTTATAAGGGATGGAATTTATGTGCGAAAAGGGATGTGTGTTTTTTTTTAAAGGTTTTGTAGGAATAGGGGGCATAAGAAAGGGATTTGTCTTTTGAAGTGATTGAGTGATTGATGAAATTCATGAATAATATTTTCTATGTATGCGTTAGAATTTGCGGTAGAAATTGTTTCATCATTTATTATTTCATTTAATATTATTATTTATAAATTAATATTATATCTCGCATGATATATCCATTAATAGATTTATTATGCATTTAAACATTTATTATTGTAAACATTGATACACACACAGGTATATTATATTGAATTGTTTGTTTAACTAATATTTCGTCACGTTTACAGATATTTAATTTTACTCTAAGATTCGTTATTATATTATAATTTAATTATTACATATTAAATAAAATTTGTAATATGGAATAGAAAAAACGAGGATATAGATAAAAGGAAGAAAAGAAAGCAAAATTCCGCTAATGCGCCAATCAGAAACCTTAAATTGTTGCGACAAATCATAGATTAAAAACCCTGACGAAACCCTGACGATTGTTGCTGTGTGCAAACAACAAGATTGTTTTGTACGAACAACAATATTGCACTTTATTGGCGCATTAGCGAAATTTTTGCTACAATGGCTTACGTTAATACGTAAGTACCCAAAAAAAAAGAAGTTAATTAAAATTTGTGATTTTTGTTTTCTTTTTCAGACGAGGGCGCACCTCGACGTCTTAGCTGATGCCATATTGCGATGGGCAAGAGGACGCTAATTGGGTTTATTATATAAACAATGAATTTTTCTCCATCGCGTACATAATGCCTCATCGATGTGTAATATTTCTCTACTGCGTTTAATGCATTCCCCGAAAACAGATTATCTCTCTCTCTCTCTCTCTCTCTCTCTCTCTCTCTCTCTTCTCTCTTTCTGTCTCTTTCAAACTGTCTTTCTAAAATTCTTGAAAAATGTCTCATCTCATTTGAATCCTATTCTTCCATATTCTTTTCTCTCTATTCATATTTTCATCTCATACCATTTGTCTCTACCTTTTATCTATTTGCCTATCTTTCTCTCTATCTCTCACTTTCTATCTCGTTCGTTTTTTCTCGCTGTCACTTTCTATACTTTCATTCTATTTCACTTGATTCCCTCTCGTTGCACATCTTCTTCTTCTTCTTCTTCTTCTTCTTCTTCTTTTTCTTCTTCTTCTTCTTCTACTTCACTCCTATTTGTTGACATAAACTTGTAGAAAGAAACTTTGACTAAAATCAAAACTCAGGGAAACGTGAGAATGTATTATCCCTCCCGCGAATTATATTCAATATATAAACCAACATGTATAAGAAAAACAACCCTAAATCCGTCGTCAAATGGATCTTACAAATAAAACCAAAACAAAAGAAGGAACGAAAGAATGGAATGGAAAAAAAAAAAAGTAAAAAAAAAAAAACAGAGAACATTCGATCGAAAAATGGGAAAAGGGGTAGTTAAACAAACAAACAAAAAATAATAATTAAAAAAAATAAATAAATAAACAATCGTTTACAATACATGAAAATACATGACTGCATTATAGGATGTTAATGAACAAATACATTGAAAACTTTAGAAGAGACATATATATATATATATATATATATATATATATATATAGCTGAGTACAAAATTCTTAATTAAATGTGACTCGTGAAATAAAACAAACAAACAAACAAACAAACAAAATTAAAATAATTACAGAAAAGAAGAATAAGACAAATAAAAAATAAAAAAAAATATAGTCCAAATTACAAATCATTTTCCAGGTTTTTTTTTTGTCTTTTTTTTTTTTGTTTTGTTTATAATAATAAACAATTGATATTGCTTTTGTTAAATTTACAAAAGCAAACACCCCTCCCTCCCCCCGAACCATAACTTGCTTCCATTTTACTACACAAGCTTCCATATGTTGATAACAAAATTGTCTCCTATCTTTCTCTCTCTTTCTTTCTCTCTCTCTCTCTCTCTTTCTCTCTTTCTATCTATCTCTATCTCTTTCTTTCTTTCTTCATTATTTTTCTACAATGACAAATATTTCGGATTGATCAAAATTTGTGCATTAAAAATAAAATAATAATGGGAATAGAATTTTTGTGATCGTAGCATAAATCAAATTCTTTTTTTTTTTTTCTTTTTTCAATCTAAAGAGCAAGAGATAGAGAGAAAGAGAGAGAGAGAGAGAGAGAGAGAGAGAGAGTTATAATGCACACAAAGTAAGGAATCAATCATCAGTAATTTATGATCAGGATCAATTTTCCGATTCACATTGATTAAGCTTTTATTACTCAGCTTAAACGAGTACTATAAAATACAAATCGTTCATGAATGATGAATTTTCTAAATTTTTGTCATTTTTTTTTTTTTGTTTGTTTATTTTTTTATTTTTCCACTAATACTCTGTATACGGGAAAATGCTACTACTACTATTACTACTACTATTATTATTATTATTATTATTATTAATATTATCGTAATAGTTGTAAATTAAACTTCAGATTATATTCTGTCGAAGCAACACGGTCTATCGTAAAGAAAAAAAGAAAAAAAAGAAAAAAAAACTTTGAAACAGCGAAGATCATCCTCGTCTTTAAATAAAAAAAAAGAAAAGAAAAGAAATAAAAAACAAAAAAAAACAAAAAAATAAGACAGGGGTGAAGTGAAAAATAAATGAAAAAATAATATTTAATAAAACCTATACAAACACATACACATACACGAACACGAACACAAACACAGACATATATATATATATCTATATTTATTTACACATAAACACATATGCATCTATATGCATACGTAAAAGCAGAGTAATAGTAACGAAAGATTTAATAGAAACAACAAAATATAAAAATAAAAATAAATAAAACAAAAGATATGGAAAAAAAAAAAGTACAAATTGTGAAGGACAAGAAGGGCTTCTCTTAGAATGTTATGAATTTAATAATTGGTAAGACTTTTGACTTTTATGAAACACAATTCTTTCGTCAAATGATTCTTCTCGTTAATTCCGAAACCTGCGAGTGTGTTATTATTAAGATAGATGATATTTTTTTTTTTTTGTTAAATAGACAAAGACTGGATAAAATGTTTTTTACCCACCCAATGTGGCTGTTTTTTTTTTTTTTTTTCATGAAACTTATACATCAAAGGAAAAAAAAAAGAAAATAATAATAAACAATTATACAGACAAATAGGACAAACATAGAAATGTGTGTGTGTGTGTGTGTGTGTGGAATTGTTTGTGCATGGAATAAATTCTACACCGTGTTGTTGCATTTTCATACATACAAATAAACAAATGGGATTTATGTGAGATGATTAAATATTATGGAGACGACCATTACAATTGGCTGTATAATAATAACTTTTTTTCTTGTTCTCTTTTTTAATTCATTTTAATGTAGATCTTGTGAATTTAGAATTTTACTTAGTAGTTTATTTCTTTATTCTTCTTCTACTTCTACTTCTTCTTCTTCTTTTTCTTTTTCTTCTTCTAATTTTTCGCAAACATCGGATTTCTCATCAACGAGAGCAATGTGTTTGACGAACAAACTAACCAAAAATAAAATACACTATGATCTTTTCTTCCTCCCTCTCCGCCACCCCCCCCCATGAATATTTACAGTTTAATTCAAACATTGTGTGACTACCAACTAACACATTTGATAAAAAAAAACTCTATGTGTATACATTACGTGTGTTTGTAAATTAAATTATTTTTTTAATGAAGGACATTATTTTCATTTTCTTAACTTTAAAACATCTCAAATACATTTCTCTTTCTCTCTATCTCTCTCTCTCTCTCTCTCTCTCTCTCTCTCTATATATATATATATATATAAATTAAGTGTCACGTTGTTTGTCCGCAATGGATTTCTAAGCTACTGAATCGATTTAAATAAAATTTTGCACACTGTGTGCAATTACATTCAACTTGAAAGATAGGATAATTTATAATCACAATTTATAATTCGCAATATTATTTTATTGCGAATTATTTTGTTGGTTTATTAATAAAGAGTCATGATTATCTTTGATTAGTATATATATAAATATATATATATATATATATATAAATTATTTATATAAATTTATAGATACTTATTAAAAACAAAAACAGAATAAGAAAACAAAACAAAACAAAACAAAACAAAAAAAACATTTCTAAACACATTAAAAATAGAATACAACAAGAAGAAGAAGAAAAAAAAATAACAAAAAAAAGATGTCTATTAAATGTCTATATATTAAACTACTTATTAATTAGAGCAAAACAAAACAAAAAATAATATTCTTATATATATATATATATACATATACACAGATATACATGTATATATATCTATCAGATAAAACACATATACATGATAAACTAATTACAATGTAATAAGAGAATATAATTGACTGAAGAAAAAAGATTATAAAAGAAAAAAATTAAAAAATGAAATAGGGGAATCATCTCTCTCTCTCTCTCTCTCTATCTCATTCTCTCTCTCTCTCTCTCTCTGTCTCTCTCTCTCTCTCCCGATATTATTAACTCTCGTAACTTAATGCTCCGATTGAAATCCGATAAAAGTAGGAAAAAAAAGAAAAAAAAGAAAGAAGAATAAAAAGATCGTTCAAAATCAAAGTAATCAAACACACACATACACACACAATACACAAACATACTTAACCATGCATACACACACATACACACAAACAAACACAAACAACAAACAGAGATATACACCAACATAGTCTTCCAAAAGAGACATGCACGCAAACATAAATATACGATTTGTATCTTGCACTTTTATCTTATCACTTGTGTCAAACACACAACATACATACATACATACATACATACATACATACATACATACATACATACATACATACATACATTGCACTATATATACATACACACACATACACAAATAATACCATAAGCTTGGGGGATATACTTTGTCATTCTCATTCGCAGTTATCATTCTCTCTTTACCTCTACACTTACATAAGTATAAGTATACTTATCCTATACTTATGTAAGTAAAAGGGTTCATTTAAATAAATTTCGTATTCATCAAACATCTCGGTAGAAAAAGAAAGAAGGTTAATAACCTTCAAACGAAACGTCATACTATCTTCTCTATCTATCTCTATTCCTGTCTCTTTCTCTTTCTCTTTCTCATTCTATCTCACTTTCTCTCTCTCTCTCTCTCTCTCTCTCCCTACTTGGTGATATGCATAGGAGACGTTAAAACGCGGCGTAATACAATCAATGTGTACCTCCTACGTACATAATACAAACAAACACATATTATATGACATACATATATATACATATATATATATATATATATATATATTCTTACACTTAGAAAAAGACAAAATGATATTTTGTCAATGATAATGAAAATATGTTTAAATAGTCAATACCAAATAACAGAAGATTCTTTATTGATAAACGTACACGTACATGAATGAAACACACACACACATATATACACGTATATAAATACATTAACATATATTCTACAGATTTTAATATGTATTACGGACTCCCTTTTTCGACGGCCATTTAAACGCGCGATTTAATAATAATTGCTTCAAGTGCCATACATACATATATATATATATATATTTATATATATATGTATGTATGTATAACTCATGTCTCACTCTCTCTCTTTCTCTTTCTTTCTCTCTTTCTCTCTCTCGCTCTCTCTCTCTCTCTGTCTTTCTATCTTTTACTCTCTCTTTGTATTTACATACATATATACATACATATATGTATATATCGATACAATAATAAAAGGATGGTTTGAAAAGTTTAGAGCTTCGAAAAAGGAACTTATATTTTGATTGTTTTGTTTAACTCGTTGCTGCACAAAATGTCAGATAATAAAATAATCCTAATGTTGTTGCATAGAAAAATTTGATTACATTTTAAATGAAATTAATATTGGTAGATATTTTTTTGTATTAATAATAAATAGGTATTACATAATGTAATAATGTAAAGAACATACAAAAAAAAGAAGAGTTAATAACCGATCTTACGTTTTGATATTTGCATCAACTATGATTTTATTGTGTCAAGAGAAAACGAAATGATTTTCTGAACAATCTAATAGAAATGGAAACAATAGGGGAAAAATTTATTGAGAAATATTTGTAAAGAATAGGAATTTGGTTTTGTTTTTTTTTTTTTTTTTTTTTAGGAGATGAATATGAAATATCAAGTGATTGGAATCATAGAAAAAATAGATAACGGAAGATAATTAGATGAATAAATAAAAAAAAAAACAAAGTCATTATTAACATAAGGTGCTTTTAGCTTTTGTATTACTAAATGAAAAGAAAGAAAGAAAAAAAAAGATAGACAAGGATAAAAAAAAACATTCGCTGCGCATAATTAACACATATCGCAAAGACGTGTTTGTATTTTATGCAATACTTCAATCCTCTAATTTTCTTTCTGAAATATTTAATATTTAATATTTAATTTTTATTTTTTACATAATTACAATGATTAAACCAATACTAAAACAACGTGCTACCTAATATCTTAAAAAAAAAAAAACTGAACGATGTCACGTGGTACGTTTTAAATCATCATCATAAATAAAAAAAAACAACAACAACCACCACTAATTGACAAATTTCTCTTCATCATACTTTTCGAGATAGCACGTGAACGAAAAAATAAAATAATCAACAGAAGATTATATTATTAAAAAAAAATTTTTAAAAATGCAAAAGAGAAATTTGAAAAAAAAAATGAATATATATATATATATATATATATATATTAAAATATTAATTAATTAATTAATTAAATAAAATAAATAAAAAAAAAATAATAAGACTTATGACGATTTATGTGTGTACGTATTTGCGCGATGACAACCCATGAGGAATAATAATAATAATAATAATAATAATAATATTATCAATAATATTAATAAATAATAATTAAAATATAAAAATAAAAAAATTACAATTAAATTAAAAAAAAAAAAAGAACAAAAAAACAAGGAAAGAATTAATTCGGTATATTTATTCGTCCTGTGCCGAAAATGGGGGAAATAAAAAAAGCGTATGAAAAACAGAGAGAGAGAGAGAGAGAGAGAGAGAGAGAGAGAGAAATGGAAACACGTTTAAAAAAAAAAAAAAAAAGAAAAAAACATTAATTTTATGAAAGCGTGTCTCGTGTTTCTGTTTTTAGATGTTACCGACGATGTCCTATTAAAAAAAAAAAAAAAAAAAAAAAAAAACACACACACATACACACACACAAACAAAATGATAAGACAGATAGATGGGGGAAAGAAATTATGAAGATTTAAGAATTAAAAAGAAAAAAAAAAACATTAAAAAGAAAACGAAAAAAAAAAAAAAAAAACAAAGTCTTATACTTATACTATTAAAATTTAAGTCCGATATTTAGCGCGACAATTGGTCGCATCGAGTTTTCAAATAACTCCGACTGTAAGTTCGATGTAAGTTTTAAAATCATGTTCACGGAATGATGAGGAAGAAAATAAGGGATGAGGAATGAGGCATTAGGGTGGAGGATGTGTAAAACAATTTTTTTGAATCGAGGAAAGTGCAGGAATCTTTTAGGGCAAGGGGTCGGCAACAACCTTTTCAATCGGAAAAGCTAAACATTACAATTTACAATAGTTCAAAGTTTTTAAACAGCAACAAAAATTTGTTTCTTGTCAACAATAAATAATAATAATAACTAATAGTACTAATAAATAAAGCTTTTTGATAAACAAAACAAAAATCACATCCAAAGAGCTGCAAGTGGCTCGCGAGCCGCAGATTGCCGACCCCCTGTTTTAAGGAATGAATGGATGAATGAATAATCCAAAGATCGATACTTTGGTGAAGAGAATCGCCTTCTAATTAAGGAAATTAAATAAAACTAAATAAATGCATATATATATATATATATATATATATAATCAAGAATTATATAACAACCCGTTGTTGATTGATAGAAGGGTGATAACAGGGAAGAATGAAGTAGAGGGTTGTGTCAGGGTTTGTGTCAGGGTTTGTGTCAGGGTTCAGCGATATCAAAAAATACATGGATGAAAAGAAAGAGAACAAAATTGTAGAATGTATTACTCTCGTACGTGTGAACGTGTGTCTCTCTAAGTGTAAAATTTAAACCAAAAAAGAACAAAAAACAAAAAAAAAAAAAAAGAAAAACAAATTAACATAAACAAAACATAATTTAAAAAAAAAATTAATAAATAAATCAATAAATAAATAAGTTATATAGTCTTAAGCTCGCTGCTTTCGGGGACTGCGAAAGGAAAGCTACTACAAAATGATGCGAGAAAGTAACCTGGGGGAAAAAAAAAAAAAAAGAAAAAAATAATTAAGAAAGGAGGAATCTTCAAAATTTAATAAAAAAAAAAAATAAAAAATAAAAAAAACAAACAAAGAGAAAGAGAAAGAAAGAAAGAAAGAAAGAAAGAAAATAACAAAATACGACGACGACGACGACGACAGGTTATTATCTGTTAGTTATTTTCTGTTACGGAATATATTATTATTATTATTATTATTGTATATGTATATAATCTTCCGCGGTGTGCGGTTCAATGGCAAATTATTCGTGTATGGGGTAGGGGGGAAAAGGGGGGGGGTGAAAGGGGTTGTTAATTATGAAATAGACGCTGATTTAAGTGCAGCTATAAAAAGGATAACGTTATCGAGCGAAGCACCAAGTAAGCAAACAAGCAAGCAAGCGAGGTTATGTCGTGCACATTATTATATCATATTTTTGTTACGTATCCAACACTTTCTCTCTCTTTCTCTTTCTCTTTCTCTTTCTCTTTCTCTTTCTCTTTTTTTTCTTTCTCTTTCATATTCTCTTTCATTCTTTTTCTACATGCAATTGTTTACACACTTTATTTATACTGCGTGCAACAAGTGGCCAATCAGCTCCGATGATCAGCCGGGAAAATTCGAACAGATCGATACTTATTATTATCAAAAAATATTATCTCCACAAATGTATAATCATCAACATTCGAAGCGTGGAAAAAAAGGAATATTGGAAGTAACACACTGCACCAGGATGTAATCAATTTATATTACAATTACTACCCATTTTTATTTCTTTCTTTTTTGTGTTTCTATGTATTTATTTCTTTTCGTGGAATTCCCCTATTTTTAAATTGCGCGCGCATCGTTACACGAAACCGCGCGATATTTGAATCACGTATGTATTCATTGATGATTCTTTATTAATCATTGTTATGTATATATAGATTATATTTAAATGTCACGACAAAATGATGACAAACGTGTACATTCAAGAAAGAAAAGGAATAATGAAAGAAGACAAATAGGAAGAAAAATTTGTTGATGGTGCAGTATATTTGGAAAACAAAAAAAAAACAAAAAAAAAAAAAGAACAAACAAAATGTCAGTCTCTGCGTGTTTCTATGCACATGTAAACTTGATTTTAAAAAAGAGTACGTCAATAGGGAGATTGTTACAAACGTCCGTAAAGCCATCCAATTGGTGACATCGCGAGACGAATAAGTGTAATTTGAAACACCGTATAATTGTGTCGCGCGCTGCCACCTTTCGAGCGCTTAAATCAATATACCAATCCTTATCAAAGTTACTCTGTTTATCGAAAAAAAAAAAAAGAAAAAAAAAAAACATGTATAATCCCCTAACAAGAAACGTAATAAATTCTGTTACAACGTTACGTACGTTAGTTCGTCCCTTTCTATTTTCTTTCTATTACTTTACTTTACTTTTCTTTTTCTTTCTTCTATTCTATTTTGTTTTATTTTATGTCTTTTATCTTTCTACGATATATTACTCCACGAGTGTGGGTGTTTCAAATCGATATCAATGCTTGAGGGAAATAGAAATGAAATTTTCAATTGCGAAAAGATCATGGATCGCTTATTGAAAAATCTCTTTTCGAGCGTTTCATTCAATTGCTAATTATTCAAGATTATCAAGATTATCTTCCTTAATCGATTATTCTATTTCATTCAAGCTAATCTTCTTTCTTCTTTTTTTCTTTTTCTTCTTTTTCTTTTGCTAAGAAAGCAAAGAGTAATCGCGTAGGAGTTTGCTTTATTAATACTATAAATTAAAATATATATAGATATATATATATAATAAACTTTCAGGGGATGGAGGTCACGAAGAAGGGTTACGTCTCTCGTCGTAGCCGTGTACGTGTTAGAAATTGCGCGGGTAACATACAATAAGGTAATACGTAGTCAAAGTAGATCGATAAAAATGCGAGAGACTTATTCTATTCGATCGATAAGTAAAATTGTTTAAAAATATCGGTCGGTAAATTTATCCGTCGTTGATAATAAAATTTTCTTCCTTACCGACATCCTAACATTACCAACTCCGTCGATAATTAGCAACGGTAGATAAAACAGAGAGTCGATAATTTTTTTTCAAGTTTTTGTCCAATCTCAAGAAAAGAATCTACGTATCAGGTATAAACAAATTTTGATAAACAGATAAATCTATCGATTCACAAGATATATCATTAAAAAAAGAAAGATAAAATGATGAACAGAAAATTATTGACTTAACATCTTAGTGTTCTAGAAAATATAAGATAACACAAATAAAAAGAAGAAGAAAGAAAGTCGGGACAGTCAGCTAAGCAAGCAGCAAACGGACAAGTAAGAAAGGAAACAAGAAGTCAATACCTTCAGGCGTCCCTGACAATGAGTAGTCAGCCAGCTTTAATAGTAGGAAAAGAGAGAGAGAGAGAGAGAGAGAGAGAGAGAGAAGACAAGGATTGTAGGAAGAAAGGTGCGTGTCCCGAAGTTCGTCGAGTTGGCGCAGCACGCGCGTGCCCCTGTAGAGAAGCCGAGTGAACAGTATACATACGTAGCCATATACAGAAAGGGAGAGAGGGACACACACACATGTACGCAACTATTTTGACGGGAAGGTCACATGACTAGACGCTCGACCGACCGCCGCCGTCGCCGTCGCTGTCGCCGCCGTTATTCCCCCTCTGCATACTCCTCATTCCTCTTGCCCCTCCTTTAGTATCAACATACACCATCATCAACGAAGCAGCGATCGAGCGGCGAGACATTGTCGGACGTAAAGCTCGCACACACGCGCGCACAAAGAATGGGAGACCGTCGCGGAGTGTGCAAGAGGGAAAGGGTGCGGCAAGAGGGCCGAACGTTCCGGTTACCCCCAAAGAGGTGTAGAGGGAAAAGGGGTAAGGAACGCTCGTCGAGACGAGGACAGCGGCCGATAGATTGCACAGCGACGAAGTAGGGATACGAAAGGACGGTGCTACGAGAGATGGAGAGAGAAAGAGATATGCATCAAGATTACGGGGATTCTTCCGAACGGCTGCCACGAGTCCCGCAGCACGCACGCGCGCGCGCGCACGAGAGCTCGTGTTTACGCGAGTACCCGTACGTGAGCTTGCGCGATAGAAAGAGGAAAGGAAAGAGCATGTGCGCAATAAAGAAAATGAGAGGAAGGCAAAAAAATGGATACGATGGACGACGACGACGACGACGATGATGTCGCAGCAGGGGCGACGTTGGGTCGGCCCTTGGAGAAGACCCCCTTGATGCTTATTAATACTACTATTTTATTACGTTATATTTTACAAAGCATAAAATAAATATTATTACTGTTTACAACAACGATAAATAGATGAGAAAAATGTCGTTATCTTTTTCTTTCTTTCCCTGCAAACGCATTGCAAAGGAATCATGAAAGAGTACAAACGCGTTCGACTTACATTAGTTAAAGAGAGAGGGAGGAGAGAAAGAACGCGTACGATCGATAAGTTGGCGCGTTGACGTCGTCGACGTCGTCGTTTCGACGTAGAAAGAAGTAAATCGTGTTACGTTGGTGCACGATGTCTATCGTAGGACCAACGACATGATAATATCCATGGTCGTCGTTGTTCTCGTTATTGTTGACGATACAACGACAGCAGAAGAAGGAATAAGGGGACGAAATAAGAGTAAAAGAGAGGAGGACAGGGAACACAACGACGACGACGACGACGACGACGACGAGGGCGACGGGTCGACGGCGGGTCGCCGTCGATCTCGTTGCTGCGCCGCAAGGCGCGAATGCCCAGGGCAAGCGGGTGAGAAGGGAGGTGAAAAGAGAAGATGGGGTAGCGGGGAAGGGTTAGAGGCGTCGCGCCGAGTCGCAAGTCGATCGTCGACAACGGTGGCAGAGAGCGTCGGTTGCGCCCGAATAATATATTCCTTTGCTTTTTATTTTTGCGTGCGAATACGGTCGTCGTCGTTGTCGCTTTGCGTTTGTGCTGATTGCTAATTGCGCTAAACGACTAAACGACCGACCGCCCAACCAACCAACCAACCAGCAAGCCAGCCAAACGAGCGACCGTTTGCGGAGGTCGTATGGTCTTATGGTCGTATGGTTGTACGGTATATCGTAGTACCGGCACGTAGTAGTAGTAAAAGTAGTAGTAGTAGTGTAAGTATATACGTTTACGTTCGTAATGCTAACGGTGAGAACTGCACGGTGGCGACATTGACAACGTGGTTGGAGGAGACAGTAAGAGGAAGAGGAGGAGCAGCCGAGCAGTGTGAAAAACAACGGCGTGCGCAAAACGAGGGCTACGCATCGGTCTTGCGAGCAGAGCGGCCACGATGGTGATGGAACGTAGACGGGAAGAAGCGTAGCACAACCGAGCCCGACTGCTGCTGCTGCTGCTGCTGTTGCTACTGCCTGTGGTGGGGTACAAGGAAGCGAGAGAGAATGAAAGAGTGAGAGGGGAGAGGATTGGTGGAATACATAGTGGAATTGAAGCGAGATAGAGCGATAGCGACGACGGACTGGTCGACGCACGCGAGAGAGAGAGAGTGAGTGAGTGAGTGAGTGATAGATAGATAGATTAGATAGAGAGCGAAATCTACAGGGGGGCGTCGGTGGCCCAGAAGGAGACAAAGAGGGTAGCAGTGGTGGGAGCGATAGAAGGAGAGACAGACGGACGACCAGACGGAAGACAGACGGAGGAGAAGGACGGACGGACGGACGGACGGACGAACGAACGAATGAAGGAAGGAAGGAAGGAAGGAAAGAACGGGTGGGCAGACAAACAGGCAAACAGACAAGAGGACGGACAGACATGTGTCATTTCTCTATTGCCGAGTTCTCTGATTCGATAAGAACCCGGTGGTTCCCAAAAGCACAAACCAACAACGGCCGACGACGTTCGTGATCAAAGTGTGCTTTACTCTCTCTGCTATTCGTCAAGGAGAGAAAACCTTGGCAAAACCGTACGAGGGCGTTTATTCCCCCGTCATCGAATCAAGTTTTTTCCTTCCCCTCTCTCCTCTCTCTCTCTCTCTCTCTCTCTCTCTCCAGTAATGTGCATCGTATGCCATCGATGAGCTTGTCCCCTGTATCTCGTGGAGTAATTGACAGAAATAATAAAGAAAACGACGGTTATATTAGTGCTTGGTGGTGGTGAATTTCGTATGGTGGCTATTCATTTGTCCCTGTTCTTGCTGCCTTCCTCATCGTCGTTGTGTTGGTCATTATTCATCGTCGTTTTGTTATCGTCATCCTCATTATCATAGTCGTCATCGTAGTGTCGTTGGTTGTACCGCGTCTTACGCCTCGATAGTGCGTGCGCGAATATTATCATGTTTATGAAGATCGCGACGTTACGGTGGATCGCCGCCGTTGTCGTCGTCGTCACCGCAGCCGTCGTCGTCAACATCGTCAACGTCCTCGCCGTCGCTTACCCTTCGTCAAACATAATAATGCCGATCGAGAAGGAAGGACAGACTTGAGGAAGAGAGGCACGTAGAGGCGCGCGCGCGCGCTCGCCAGCTAGCTGCACGAGTGAGAAAGATAGCAAAGCAGCACGCACGAGAGGAGGGAGAGGAGAGAGAGAGAGGGGAAGGGAAAAAGAGAGAGAGAGAGAGAAGAAGCAAGCAAAGAGGGACGATTCGCGTGCAAGGGACTAAGAAGTAGAGGACTGGTTGGATGTCGTCGTCGTCGTCGTCGTCGTCGTCGTCGTTCGTCCATGAGAGATGGACGACGCACCAGCAGCAACGTTCTACTACATCGACCTCGTTGCGTTCACGTTGATCGTGGACGCGGTCCCGTACGCGATTACGATAATGCCACGAATGCCGTCGAGTGAACTCGAAAAATAAGAAGAGAGAGAAAGAGCGAACGAGTTTCAGAGAGAAAGAGAGAGAGAAAGAAGTATAGTATAGTATACTAGTGTGTGTGCGTGTAGTGTAATAAGATAGTGTAGTAGTATAGTGGTGGTGGTGGTGGTAGCAGCAGTGGCTGAGTTTGCGGTGGTGGTGGTGGTGGGTGGGTGGTGGGTGGTGGGCGAGGGGAAGAGGTGGCGGTAAGCAACGAGAAGGATAAGGAGAAGGAGAAAGATAGGTGCCGAGAGGAGGCATTTCGCGCGTCGCAGATTTCGCGTGTGTCCACTGGCGCAATCGTAAGACGCGATCGTAAGACGCGATCGCGAGGCCGTTCGAGGTCCTCGTCCGTCTTACTCCTGTCTCGCGACAAAACAACACGACCGTCACAACGACAATAACAAATATATCATCCAACAACAACGGCGACAATAACAACGTCTACACACACAGTGGCGCCGACGTCGTCTACGAGAATAGTAAAACACTGCAAAAGTAATAAAAACAACAACGACAACGACAACGACCATCACCAGGACCACAGGAGAACTAATTCTCGAATAATGGAGACATTATTACCCGGCAATACAAACGGTCAATCTTACAGTCCACAGTTGAAAACCGTCTTGAAGACATATCAACTATCGGCTGTGAAGAGCCTACAAGGTCCGAGCTCGGCCCTTTTGGGCATGGACTGTAAGACTTTATTGCAAGAACAACCACCTTTTCATTTCTCCGTACCACCTAGTCGTTCCGGAAATTGCATTGCTACTGAACGTCTAATTGACCGAATAAACGAACTTACTTCGCCTAAAGACATCGACAAAGGCAATGACCAAGCACCGGTTGTTCCACCACCGCCGATCAACAACAGCCTTCCTTCCAGACTAAGGCGAGCAAACTTTGATCGGCCGTTGGATGACTCCGACGAAGATCCACCACCTCCTGATCGTCCTAAGGTCGTTTGCGAGAAAAGAGATCTCGAGTTTCAAATACCCATTCTTACTGCTCCCGATCAGAATTGTTCCGAAAGGTGTGAGACCGTACTCGAGGGAGAAAGTATATCTTGCTTTGTCGTTGGTGGCGAAAGGAGGTTATGTTTGCCACAAGTATTGAACACCGTTCTACAAGATTTTTCTTTGCAACAAATCCATCAGGTATGCGACGAATTGCAAATTTATTGTTCGAGAAGTACACGAGATCAATTAGAAGAATTGAAACTTTCCGGTATTTTACCGCGTAACGCGCCTTCGTGCGGTCTGATCACTCAAACTGATGCCGAGAGGCTCGTCAGTGCTCTCCTATCGAGGACAGAACCATGCGAGCCTTCTCACATATTACAAAGTCAAGATAGTATTGATAAGAAAGTCTGCGGTGGTAAGGCAACTATCGAGGATGATTCTATCATTAGGTTCAAAGTGTATCACGAGTGTTTTGGAAAGTGCAAGGGTATCTTCGACGCCGATCTCTTCGAATCCGAGGATTCTGTGTGCATAGAATGTCTCGAATGTGGCTGCCAATTCTCTCCTCAACGTTTTGTCAGACATGCTCATAGGTCCCTGGAAAATCGTACCTGTCATTGGGGCTTCGACTCTGCTAACTGGCGTTCTTATCTTCTACTTTCTAGAGATCAACAAAACTACAACAAGTTGCTAGCTGTCTTTCGAGAACTTAAAGAGAAACATCTTGTACTTAACTCTAAGCGGAAACTGGAGGTATTTTTATATTTTATTATTTTCTTTGTCTCTGTATCTCTCATTGCTTATTGGTGCTTGTTTAAAAACAACTTATTTTATAAATATGATAATGATGATTTGATAAAAAAAAAAACACTTGAATTTTATCTCGCGGTTATCTTTTTCATTTTAATCGGATTATATTTAGAGAAACAAAGTAAAGATTATCTTTCTAGGATCATCATAGTTAAGCTTATCTCATAATCGCTTAAAGATTCCTGTGTCCGATATGACGATAAATTTCTTGAAAAACACTAATACTGTTGACAATTCCAATCTGTGTGTGATAATCATCATTTAAAGAATCAATGTCAAGGCAAATTACTATTCACTCTAATTAAATATTTCTTGGATATATTTTTAAAAACATTGTATATATATATTGCAGTTAGGTCATGAGCCAGAAAAGTTAATAAAAAGAACGAAGAAGGAAATGGGCAAACATGAGTGCCCTACCAGTTACCATGGAAATGGATTAGGCATATTTCATCCAGTATCTTCAGTGGCTAGCACGACTGATCCATATTTTCAGATGCAATGGGCAGTATTTGAATTAGCTACCAGAGGAGTGTCTGCGTTTAGGCCTTGGAATGCCTCTGCTTCTCGTAAACATAGAGACAGGTAAATTAATTAATTGAAAAAAAATAGAGGATATCTATTAAAGATAACTTCTCATATCTTTCTTGTATTTTACATCTACAGCTCTTCCATGGTACCTTCCTATCTCAGTCGTGGTCCACCAGTACTGCAACATCCAGAACGTGTAGTGCCATTATCTGAATGTGAAAGATTTGAGCCACATTTCCAACCAAATGTTGCATTGGCACCAATACCAACACCTACAATACCACCTATAGTACCTCCTGTTCATCATCAACGACATCATCAAGAACACCGTCATCATAGTCAACAACGTCCCCAAAGTCCAAATGAAAAGCAACAGGAACTTGTACCAAAACAAGAGTTTGCAGTTAAACTCGAAAAATCGTCTCCTGGGCCTGCTTCTTCTGGAGGTGGTGGTGGTGGTGGTGGTGGTAGTGGAACCTCCTCTTATCCACTTTTCCCTACATGTACGGTAGAGAACGATCGAAAGGAAGTATCACAAGAAAAAAGAACATTTATCGAAGAAAAAGTTGGGGAAGAAGAGGAAAGTGCTGCAGTAACTTCGTCGACCGTAAACGTTGATCCACCAGCAGCCGAAGTTGGCACGTCGTCCCCTGAAAGTGATTCGGATTCTGAAGGAACCACCACAGCCATGGATTTGGAGGAACGTTTGATAGCACTTGACGTTCCTCAGGATGTTTTGGAGCTAGTTCGTCGTCTAGCTTCTGAAAACGCACAGTTAAGACGACATCGTCGATCAGATGCTCGTAAAATCTCCAGGCTACGTAGTCAACTTCTAATACAACATTTACAATCAACCAATAATGACAGTGTCAAAAAGGAAGAAGTAGGAAACGCGAGTGTTGCGGATAGTACAGAAGGCACCGAAGAAACCGATGTCTCATTACGTTCGAACGATAATGAGACCGAATCGGTAGTCCAATCGGTTAGTAATAATTAGAAATCGATCCTTGTAGAAAATAATTATTGAAGACGCTTATCATTCGGCCAGATAAGCGCATTCTTATATTCAATTTTTAGTATTTAGATAAACGATAAATATGATTCTAAACAAAACGATTTAAAAATTGTCTAGTTTATGTGATATGCAAAAAGCCTTTGCTGTTGTTATGTTTCATTTTGAAATTTTTAATGTAAGTTTCCTTTATTTTCGAATTTTAATTATAATTCAATGTAGATATTGTATTATACGGGGAAAAAAAAGAAAACAAGAAAAGAAAGAAAATAATTAAATACCTTTCGAAAAATAGTTCACCAACAACGCTCGCGTATAACGAATTACATGATTATTACAAATTAAAACAATTTATACGCATATTGAGGATGCGTTATTAAATGAATAATTAAAATTTAGAGAGAGAGAGAGAGAGAAGAGAGAGAGAGAGAGAGAGAGAGAGAGAAAGAAGAAATTGTTTATGATCGTTTATGATCGTTTATGTTTGATCGAGCGAAAAATAGGAATTTCCATAAACTACTTATAGTCATGTTTGCATAATGTAAATATATATATTGTCTCATTTATAAGTCTATGTTAGTATAACATAAATATAACTCTATTATATATGCGAAATATTAAAAAGTACAAAAAAACCTAGGTGCTGTATTGTTACGCTAGGAATGCTCTAAGCATGGACCTAGGTGTGTTCCAGCAGCTCGTGATATGTCATAATAATAAAAACACGTCATTGAGTATGTTTTAGTCGAAAAATCTTGAGAGAGCGCGAGATCGCAATATCTTTTTTCTTTTAGTATGGAAAGGCTGATGAATTATATCTGAACATTTTTACAAAGCCAATGATTTCACACTAGTTAAGGGGGGAGGGGGATCATTGATATTTTTCAATACCAAAAGATGAAGATAAACTAAACAAACAAACACACATATACATACACACACACACATAAACACTTTAAAAGCTATAAATAAAAGAAATACATCACAGAGTTTCTTATTTCTTGATTTATTAATTATTCAAGAATAGCTATTTATTAACCTTCTTCTCCAAAATCGCAATAATTTATTAATTGATGAATTTTCTTTCTCTTTTTTAAAAGGATAACAAAAGAAAATTCAGATTAAAATCAATCTATTTTATGCCAAAATAATATTTATATGATGTGACGATGTAGATTTGTTAATCTTTCTACTTCTATATCTCATCATATAATATTCATTTCAAAATAATACATACATAGAATGGAAAGGAATGTATAAAAAAAGTAAAGTAAAGTAAAGAGAAGAAAAGAAAAGAGAAGTAAAGAACGAGAGCGAGAATGAACGAATGAATTGAACGAATTAACGAACATACGAAATTGATTAATTTTATGTGCAATCCAAAATTGCTAAAATATATTGCCTAAGCTTTTTGATACATATTGGTATTTATTTGGAGTATTGTATATACATATCATTTTACTTTATATTTGATGCATTAAAAAAAATTAAAAACGACGATAAAGATAATCTGTTTAAAAACAGACTTTTTACTACGAGAGAGTTGCTCTATTCGACTCGCGAAAACTCAACACACGAGTAATTTGCTGACACAATACAATCGATATTGGCAAATCATTAAAAAAATAAATATATAATAATAATAATAATAATAATAATAAAAAGAAAGGAACATCTTAACGAGAAAAGGTATGTCCCCTTCATTGAGCCAAACTGTACTATATAATTATAAATTCTATACAGTGATGGGAGGGATGCTTTTTTTTTTTTTAAAGTTTCTAGATAGAAAGTATATGGTACTAGATTAAAGACGTACCTAGGTGATATTAGACATACGAATAGAAAATTATCTAGATATGTATGTATATACTACTCTTACATTGTATGTAGGAAACTTTTACATGAATTCACACATACACATACACATACACACACATCTTCTTCATGTTCAATGCATATATAACAGTTATCTAGTTTATTCTCTATGTTACTACTACGTGCCGTATATAATAGATCTTATCTATTTGTTAAATGCGTTTAAATAAAAAATAAAGAAAAGTAGTAGTATGCAAAAGGTACATTAAACAATTTATACTATGTACGCAAACGACTCGATTGATTGATTGATTGATTGATTTTCTATCGCAATTTACCAAATGTAATATTTATACACAAGTACAAACGAATAAGAGACAAATATACCTTGGTATGATGCTATATATATATATATATATATATATCTTTTACGTACTTGTGTTCTCATCATTATACTCTTCCCATCACTGGATACTATGCATTATATAATCTTATCGATTATCATTATTAGGCTTGGACAAATCTCTAATCATATTTAAATTTATCTAATGTAGCAGAAAAATAATAAACAGTTTCCAATATTCGTATGCCATTTTTATGCGTATACAAATCCTGTGGAGACTGCTTCGAAGATCTCTCATGAAAATGCTATATGCTCTACATACATACATTAATAATTACATCCATCAACATATTATTCACCATACAACAATCCTTTTTTGTATATCTCTCCGTAATTGTTCTCATATTTATAATTACATACTTTACAATATACATAATTATTATTATCATCATCATCATCAATGCGCTATTATTATTATTATTACATCAAACAAAGAAACATTAGATAGATATTGACTTTTTTCCAAATCATATAAAACTCTAAACGATCTCTCACCAATTTGTCTCTGTCCTAGTGAAAAGAAAGAAAGAAAGAAGAAGAAGAAGAAATGATAGATTTTCAAAGCACTCTATAATATGACATTACAATTACATTACAATCGAAGATATAGGAATAGTTCTATTCATTACCACATCTTATGTAACATTTGGTCAATATACATATATATTATATATATATATACATAAGCTATATTATATTATTACAATATTATAAGAAAATCTCACTTATGATAAAGAACATAAATAATAGTCTACGTTTTTCATACACGCTCAGTTTATCATAGTTACCTAGAATATTAATACGACATGAATAATAAATACATAATTAATACAAAAATCATATATACAAACTCGGTTTTTGGAGTACATTTGAGAAACATGTATATGATCATCAGTTTCATTAAAAAAAAAAAAATCATGTAACTGCCATGACATAAAGTTGTATTTTAATTTTCAAATGGAAATATATTATAAATAAATACAATATCTATGATGCTTGCTTTTATTAAAATTTGTGCATTGTATTAAATGAAATGCGTATAACTGAAAGAGAAAGAGAGAAAGAGAGAAAGAAAGAGAGAGTAGCATGTATTTCGTTTATTGAATTAATATTCCATTCTTCTTTTTTCAGTATCATTGAAATCTAAGTCTATATGGAAAAGATAAAATTGTTTATTATGATAATAGTTGCGTGAAAATTATTATCTTTGTTGTTGTTATATGTTTAATATAGTATTCAAAACATAAAGTATAATAATAAGCTATTTGTTGCGATCTATAATACTATAGGTATATAATATTAAAGAAGATAAACTACTGAATAGATGAAATTAAGATATTTGCAATGTGAAACTCTTTCTATGCAATAATTAGTAGCCAAAATTACGCACTGTAGTATGTATTACAGTAAAAGAAAGAAAGAAAGAAAACAAAAAAAAGAAAAAAACAACAAAACTGTGATACTATAAAAACACAGTTTAGATTTTTCACATTAAATCACAGCGACGTGATGTAGCATTATTGTGAAATGTTATCTGTTTTAATGCGATATATAAACAATTGTTATTACTTAAATGTGCAAAAGCGTATTATTGGCAAGCGGTCTGTAATTAAACAATAAGTTTTTTACTACATTATATTACATACTTTAAAAAAAAAAAAAACTGATCGTGAACCCCGTATAAATCTCTGTGGATGATGTGTTTCTTGTGCTCTCGAACACATTCTCCTATTTCAATGTATTTATTACCAGTGATTTAATTAACTTACAAATTGAAGTTATGTATAATTCTTATTAATTTATAAACAAAACCTCCCAACCGTGCGCCTTGCGTCGTCTACATGTTTCTTTTTGTCTCTTTCTTACATGCAGTCGAGTTAAGACGAAAAAAACAAAAAAAAAAAATATATATATATATATATATATATATATATATATATATATATTAAGTGACGTTGAAGATAAATTAGGGAAAAATTGTCAATAGTTTATTTTCTTCAGTTATAACTTATTTATTTCTTTTTATTTTTTTTCAATAAAGAGTGAATCAGATTTATAATAAAATATGAAGCATTACATTTCTTTTTCTTTTTTCTAACTATAATAAGAGTAGCAATGAAATAATATACAAAATAATAAATGATTTTTAGATCGATAACACAATTCACGACATACAATTTTTAAATAAATAAATAATTAATAATAATAAATAATAATATTCTTAAGGAACAAAGTATGTCATTATATATTACGACAAAGTGCAAAGTAAAAGTACAAAATTTTACTTCTCATTCGAATCTTTGTATACCTCGAAAAACGAAAGATCATCACTTTTCAGTAGTTTATTTATTATATATACATATATATATATATTCTCATATAGCCAATAAGAATTTTGATAATACTTTAATATGGGGAAAATAATGATTATTATTATAGTTCATATATATATATATATATATATATATATATATATATATATATATAGAAATCTGCAGAGACCCCCCCTCTCTCTTTTATCACATTTGTATTCCGATAGAAAATTTATCGATACAACATATAATTACAAGGTGACGCAAATCCAACGATTTTATATAAACTTATTATCAAATTCGTTTATTCCACTCATAATATATGAGTGATGTGATGTGTGGTGTGATGTTTCATACTCGACACAAACAAGAAAATCAGTTTACAATATATACATATACATAATACATATGAATATGCAGCACTCTAGATCCCACAATGCATATGCACAGAGTGTCTTGTAACTGGTGATAAAAGCAAGCAGGGAGTGATTTCTTTGTTTTTGAGATAAATAAATTTGAACATTTCTTGAGTAAATGTGTTACTTGATTCAGTTTCTATTCTCAACGAATTTTACTTGAATTTTATTTCTTCTTTTTATTTGATTATGCTTATTAACAAGACAAACAAGACTTTTTGCAAGTTGCTGAAACAAGAGTTACAAACTCAGTCAATTGGATGTGTTATTCGATAAATTTTCAAATTCATTTTTCTCAAAAAACAAACAAACAAACAAACAAAGATTTCTATAAACAAATTTGATTCTACATTTTCATTCAGCTTAGTTTTTTTTTTCATTATACCATCAATTATAGAGACACACCATACAAATACACAATTGCGAATTCATTTTAAATGTAAAACGTGAAGAACTGTTTTATAGGAGAGAACAAAAAATGAACAAACAAACAAACCAAAATCAATCTTATCTTCGCCAATTTTGTGTTAATTGACAAAATAAAATACAATTTCGATAATATGAGAGAAAGATTTTTCCTCTGTTACCGTAATTATAATAATAATAATAATAATAATAATAATAATAATTAATCAAAATTAGTCCTTATCATAATCATTGGTGGTATCAGATTCAATACATGTAATTGTAAAAACAAGAATTAATGTGATAAAATCAAAGCCTACATTTAATTGTTCAAAGTTGACAAAAATCAAGAACAATTGCACAGAAAACATAACAGCAGATATAAAAATAATATTGAAAAGGATCTAGAAAAATCAATAATAAATCCTAACTCGTGTGATCCTGAAGCGCCGTCTATCTGTGGGACATACCACCAACGTTATGGGATTTCATCAGGAGAAAATCAGAAGAAGGGGTCAGAAAAGATATAAGACAGGACAGGGACAGGGACAGGGACAGAACAAGACAGAGCAGGGCAAAGTAGGGGAAATAGAAGGACAGGGAAAGGACAAGACAGGGCAGGGCAAAGTAGGGGAAATAGAAGGACAGGGGTACACGACAGGTCAAACACACAGTTGTTGCAGGTGTCGCCGCGTTGCACGCTTTCTCTCCTCTCAACAAATTCTATTTTAAAACTTTCAAACACTGTCAGAGAAGAAGAAGTATTCTTATTGGGTTATTCATTATTTCGAAAATCTCATCGATTTTCATTACCTTTTTTATTTTTTTCGCTGGTTCACGTTTGACCCGTTAACTTTGATCACCGGCGGGGTGGAGGGGAGAGCTCAAATAAAGATATTAAATGTTGATTTCTTTATCTCATTAATATTTATCGCAGCGAACTCTCCACGTAGTAAAAAGAAAGGGGGGGAAAAAAAGAAGAAGAAGAAGAAGAAGAAAAAAAGAACAGAGGATTAATATTCAAGGAAAAGAGAAAGAGATCAATGTCCGCTTTGATCATCTATCCAATGCTGGTTCCATGAAATTAATACTAATTAATGATCAAAGTTAATTTGGAAATGTAATTTTTGTCGAGTTCCGGACCTACGTAAAGAAGGATATGGCTTTCTTGTGTCCGGTTCGTATACGCCGTGGGAAGAAAAAAAAACGTAAGTTGTAAGAACAAGAAACTTCTTTTTCTAAAGATACATATATGAATTTTGTGATACCAGGTATGGGGATTATCACGTGTTGCACTCATGGACTTATTGTTCTTGAATTTTAACCAAATGTTTCTTGAAATAATTTGCTTATAGCTAGTCTTGATTTATGATAGTTTTCAAGACTGATGTCTTGAATTTAATTTATAATATATTTGTATAGCTGGAATTCATAACTTCAATTTGGAAAAGGACTGTGTTGGTACAGGAGGTACAGGACTTGGTACAGAAACCAGGGCGCCATTACCACCTGGTCGTATAACTGGTAGTGCAAGTATAGAAACTTTAGTGAGAGTTGGCATAGAAAAGGAAAATGGACTTTCTCCGGATAGTAAAATGGTTATCGTTCATGATTTTACACCATGTGTCGATGACGAGTTGCAGGTCAAAAGAGGCCAGGTTAGATTATTTGATATTGTATTATTAATTTTTTAATTGACTCTTTATGCTTAACATTTCATTTGGTTTTTTTTTTTTTTCATCAAATTCAATTTAGGTTGTAAATGTATTATATAGAGAAAATGACTGGGTATATGTAATAGCAGCAGATACACGTATGGAAGGATTCGTGCCACATTCTTATTGCGCACCTTATACATCGCAGTTAGCTGAATTGACTCTTGCTACTCTTATGAATAATGTTAAAAAGAAGTTGCCTAGATCCAATGAAGGTGATGGTGATATCTCCAGTACGGGTCGTTCTCAAGCATTGGATGCACAACAAACTGATACAGGGTCAGCATCGGATTGTGAAAGCTATACTCGCAATGTTGTAACTGCAGATATTAATGTTAATCGATCTAACATTACTCAATCGCAAAATTCTATACAAACAATATCGTCTCAACCAGATGTGCATCCCTTTTTCAAGGTATAATTAATTAAAGATGATAACTTCAATTAATTCAACTGATATATATATATGTATAATATAAATATTAAGTTATTTTTCATTTTATTAAAAGGATCCCTCAGCTGGAAGGTATATTGTGTTATATACGTTTGTCGCACGAGATGAAAATGATGTAAGTGTTGAAAGAGGAGAATTTGTAACGGTGCTAAATAGAGATGACCCTGATTGGTTTTGGGTGCTTCGACATTGCGACGGTAATGAAGGATTTGTACCATCTGGATTCGTTTATCCAGGACATGTACTTCATTCGTATGCAACAACAGGTAATCCTGCTGCGCAAACAACTTCAGCGGAACCACATACATTAGGTTTGTAGTTTATATCTTTAATACATATAAAGTAACAAACTTATCATAAATATATATATCTATTTATTCAAATTCTGATAGACAAAAATGATTATATATATATATATATAAAATATATCGTATAAGTATTTAAAAACCTAATGATATGACAATGGCATTTGTTTTAAAAGAGACTGGCAATGGAAATATAACAGGAAGTGAACAATTGCAACAGAAAAGTTTACGAGACTTCAGAGAAGAAACTCCTGGCACCGAATTAGTAGTACTCTACGATTATAAGGCGCAGGCGCCAGATGATCTATCAGTGAGAAGAGCCGACTGGATATATGCGGATTTGGGAAATCAAACGGTTGATGGTTGGCTTTGGGCATATGCACCCAAAACTCGGAAATATGGTTTTATTCCTAAGGCGTATGCCCGTCCTCCTGCTATGACCAGCTTGTGATACGTATAGCAATTTTATACTAATAGAATATTTCTATATGGTGTTCTTGTTAAATCATATTTTTCTTTTATCATTTCTCATAATAATCTAATATCGCTAACGAGTATTATCTCGTTAATAATCTACGTCAATGTATGATAACGTTTAAGTTGAGATTGGTACAGCCAGAAGTAATATGACCGATCAAACCTTCATGGAGTACGATACAATCACCTTTAAAGAAAACTTCTTGGGGATGTTGTGCAGTCCTTAATGAATTTATTGGACCAGTAAATGTTAACGATCGAAAACTTTCGTTATCGATATTATCTACGACCTGTTTAACAATCCTTCTTTTAGTTTGCTTACACGAATTTGATATCTTACAAAAGAGATCAACGTACTTGAATAGTATATCGAAGAATATCTGCAGCATTTCCAATGTCTAATCCCGCGATCCAGACGATTATTGTATTTCTTTCACATTGACCCTCTCCACTAGCATAAACTTCATTGGAAAATGAATTTGTGGAGGGTAAACGAGCAGCTAATAGTGGAAGTGGTAGACGATTCCGATATTTAGGATTGATCTGGTTACTATTGAACAATCGTGCAGCAGAGTCTCTTGCAATCAAATCAAAATTCACGTTTAACATAAATTTCTAACGAATTAAGAGTTTAATTAGTTCACGACGATCATTATAATACTCACGATAATTTACCAGATACCAATAGAAGTGCTAAACATCGACTGGTGTTATAAGAAAGTGCTGAGAAAGCAACGATCAATGTACTTTTCAACCCAGGATCAACACACAGAATAGGTACTTCAGGATGATCGAAAAGGAAATGATGTGTTAATGCCGAAAAAGCAACGTTAACTGAACAATCAACACGAGGACAACGTATTGGTCTACGAGAACATTCCCATGTAGTTTGTACATTGAATTTTAATTCAGAATCAATCGATTGATCTCGATCATCTTTTCGTAATAAATTAAAATAACTTTGTTGCTGATGATAATATTTGCCATCATTTTGTTCAACGTTGTAATTGTTAGGATAGTTAGTAGAGTCCATTATTTTGTGTCCTTCTGTAGAGACACATATTGTTATTGTTAATTCAAAAAAATTTGACTATATATTCATATCGTATTTAACATAAATTGTTCTTGTCGTTGTTAGAATATTGGTTTTCACTGAATTGTTGTGCAATTATGTTTATAAAAGAGAAAAATATTTGATTATCAGTGCCACCGACGTAGTGGCAGGCACTTGATACTTTAACATACAAACATAATAAGGATAGTTGAGCGTGGGAAGAGATAAAAAAAAAAAACAAAGAAAAAGAAGAAGAAGAAGAAGAGATAAATGTATATCAGAGAAGAGAGGAGACAACGAAATTAAAGATATCTGACGTTTACGTGGCGTTGACCTGATTGAAAGGAATAGTGTTCTATGCAACGACGACACAAGAGATGTCCTTGGAAAGAAATAGATGTTCGTTCTAAAGCAACATTCGTCTCGTCTGTAGTTTTCCCAGTTAGACTGAGATGACAAACAGAGCACAGACCAAGTCTCGTCTCTGTTTTAATCTCTGGACTTGCATGATGATTCGATAATACCATCTTCTTTTTTTCTCTTTGTCCTCTTCTTCTTCTTCTTCTTCTTCATCATCATCATCTTCTTCATATTCCTCTTCTTCTTCCGTCAGTTCCATAGAAATCCTTTTATCGCATGCCCTTTCACTCGTCTGCAGCTGTTTATTGCATTTGACGTAATGCTGATAATCCATTTCCTTAGAAAAATATCATCAATTCGTTGTAAGATTAATAATTTGTCTATCTTTTTCTCGGTTTTATTAGAATCATAAAAAAAAAAAGAAAGAGAACAGAGTGAACTTCAGATAAAGTAATATTGACATTTTTGTGAAACAATCTTTCAATAGAAATAAATCAATTCATGATGTATAGTTCACTCTGCATATGTAAGGATTTTCTTAATAAATACAAAGCATTACAATAGTGGATTCAGGATATAAAAAATCAAATATAACAACAGCTTACTTTATGAGTATTTAAAATAATAGAAAATGAAAAGCATAACTTAGAATTAATAATTATTTTGTTTAAATCCACTATTATGATATTTTCCATTTAGTATGATAACCCAGTATATTGGAGAAAGAAATAACGATGATCTCTTTTCCTTGATGTTTGCAATGACGTTTTATACAGTCACGTGCCTTTCGTTGATTTTTAATCATTCGGTCGTCTGCCCCGTTATTATCAGAATGATGATCCACCGTCCTTTTATCCATTTTTTTGTCTTTCTTAAAATTTCTTGGGTCAATTTGTTTATCGTTTGCCACGATAACCCTTGTTCCGATAATACGTCAATGTACCTTCCTTATAACTGCGAATCGTACGAGTGCAATTACTGAAGAAGAAGAAGAAGAAGAAGGAGAAGAAGAAGAAGAAGACGACTTTCTTTTTCTATTATCTGAAATACGTAAATACTTTTTTTGTTTTAATATTTCCTATAAATAGAAATATTGTTTAAAATATTTGATTTTGTAAAATACATAAACAATAATTAGTTAAACAAGCGTGCACACTATTGCACAAAGATATATATATATATATTATTTTGATGTTGAATTATTTCGAAATATTTTATATTGTTTTAACATTTAACGAAACAACTTCTTGCGAAAGAAGAAAATGCGCTTCTTCATCGATGATTAAACTTACTGCGTTAATAAAAAGTGAGGTCAGAGAAAAACGACCAAAGAAATATCATTAAAATTCTTAATGACGTAAATCTCTTATTAACCCCTCGTTAAAAAAAAAAAAGAAAAAAGAAAAGAAATAAAAAACGAAAAAATTTGACAACGTTTTTAAAAGCAAGACATCATCGTAAATGAAATCTTACAACACAACAACAACAACATAACATAGTCTTCTTTTTATACTTGAAATATATTAATAGACGGATTATAACGGACCCGAAAATAATTATAATTAATCGTATTTTGAGTTGTTGTTTTTTTTTTTTATTATAAACAAACCCCTGTAATTTATTTTAATTTTATTTTTTTCACTCGTTAACCGGAAAGACCTTGATTTATGAATATAGTATGTATATATATATGTATATGATTACATTTGTCAGACCATGTTGGCAAAGAAACAAATTCCGGTGATTTCAGAAAGTTTAAATCTTCTGTCATTTATATATATATATATATATATATATAGTTAATTATATACATACACACATACATATATACAAACGTAATGTTACATGTATCAAATACAAATTTCTTATTCTTTCATCATTTTCATATAATTCAATCAAATATTACAAGTTATGATATATCATCTATCAATGACTATGTAATAATAACGATTAATTACTTGCCGAGAATATCCTTATTTTGCAATTGCAAATAATAATAATAATAATATTCAGTAGGTGATGTATTTACGTGATAAATACATAAATTCACTGTTCTTCAAATTTTTATATGTAAATAAATAATTTATAATGAACGTGAATAGATCGAATACGATAAGATAATTTTTTTCTTTATTTCTTTCTTACTTTCTTTCTTCTTAATATATATATATGACGATTATTATATAAAGAATTTGAATTTTTAAATATTTAATAAAAATAGTATTGCACTAATAATAATAATAACAATAATAACAATAATAATAATAAGAAGAAGAAGAAGAAGAGATGAAAAGTATTTGTTTCATTTCAATACACTTTTCTAAAAATCATCATTGAGAAGTGATCTAAACCATTGCATGATGATTAAGATTAAATGTACATATTTATATAATAATAATAATAAAGTGATTTAAAATAATAATTTATAATAATTGGATACGTTATTTTTTTATTTCATTTATAAGCACAATCCAATAAAGAATAGGATGTGCTCGTCGTAGATATTTTAATAGCTAAAAGTAAATAATTAATTAACTATAAGATGAACTATGCTCTGAGCTTACAAATGTTTAATCTAATATTCTATGTATGTATGTATATGATATATTTCTCATTATTTATTTATTTATTTATTTTTAAATATAATCCATTTTTTATGATTTGTAATTACGTACAAATCTCATCAATAATACTATTTATCCCAAGATCACCTGTTTTGTTTGTTTTTTTTTTCATATAAAAGTTTATAATGCGATAAGATATATATATATATATCTAACTGGTTGTTTAATCTAATGACGAAATTAACTTTTCGTTTTTTTTTTTTTTTTTTCAATTTATTCTTACAGAAGAAGCAGATTCTCTTGTATATCTCAATTTTCCCTCTAATACATTGGCAAAATCAAATTTGATTATTCATTGGTAATAACTTGTCTTTCTTTCTTAATTATTCGTTCTTAATGCTTCACAAACAAAATAATACATTAAAATAGGATGCATTATATGATGATGCATTTTAAAACAATTGTAAATATATAGGGTTTTTTTTTTTAAACAATTATGCGTTATTACTAATTTTTGTTTTTTTTATATCTTTTTCATGTCGTGTGTTAACATCTTAAAACTTAATTTATTATTATAAATATTTAAATTCTTTTTTTTTTTGTCTATTTTCTTTTCTTTTCTTTTTTTATCATTTATTATACAGCCTTTGACCAATAATCGCAAAAATTAATAATACTTTACTGTGTGGAAACCTCAATCTTGACTGCTCACTGTTTTGAAATCTTATAAAGACACCTTTTTTTGCATTTTTATTCATAACTGTTCAACTTGTTATATCCATCGTTTTTTACTTTCATCACAGCCAAGAGAAGAATCTTTTGTCGAAATATATAAGTTTATGTATTTATATGTATACAATAAAAAAAAAAAAACAAGAAAAAAATCTTTTACATTTGCTGTGTGTAAGAGAGATCGGGGAACTTTAAAAAACAAATTTAAAAATAAGAAAATGATTCTTATCAAAAAGTTGAATGAGAAAAATCATTTAGAAAATTGCTAAGAACAAACACATTATATTCTCGAATTTAACGAAGGTGTATTATATTCTGACGAAATTATTCTTGATTAAAAATTATTTCTGATTAATTTCCGACAACAAAATTTTTAACTTCTTATAACTTAAATTAAAATATTATTATTATTTTTGTTTTTTTAATAGCACAAAGTTGCCATAACAATTTAATGTTCTCTAGGAAGGAAGAAGAAATATAAAAAAAAAAAAAAAAAAAAAAAAAACAAACTGACAAATTAACAATTTGACATAGATACAAGATCAAATATCATGCATGGTCTCTATGTATGTAATAATTAAATGACAGGCTATGCAAGGCGCGCGATTTATGAATAATAGATATATATATGTATATATATATATATATAAACATATAACTCAAAACATGCTGCCATCACACTCAAAAGAAATATGTACTTTGTGAATATATTATTATACATTTATCTACAACAACACAATTTCTAATGAGTTATATGTATACGCTGCTATTGAGCTTTAAAGGCTTGTAATTTTATACAAGAAGGTGTCTCTATATGTTTAGCTTTCTCATACATATCTGTATCGTGAAAACTACGAGCTTTCCATACCATCGCATCTCCTACGAATAATAATAATAATAATAGAATCATTGAGATATTAAATATTAATTTATCAATTAATTAAGAAATAATGAAAAATAATCAATTACGGGATTGTAATACGTACTGTAATTTTTTTCTCTGTAACAATCTTGTCTTAAAGTCAACAAATATTCTTCCTCAACAGATATTTCTAATCGAAGCACATTGCCCTGATATTCGGTATGAAAATTTTCTTTAACGAAATACGGTATGTTAAGTTTTTGAGTTTTTTTTGCTATAGGATATTTGCTAATAAAGGAATGAAAAATGTTAATATATATCTTGATATAATAATAAATTGTACAATGTATATATTATTCGTTTTTGTTAATCTCAAAAACCATATATTTAATAAAAATGAAAAATTATTCTTGCAATAATAATAATAATAATAATAATAATATTAATAATATATACTTACGCACTATGATGTAAACTATATATAGGATCTGATATAAAAAAACTGCTCATCATAGATATCAATATTAACAACAAAAGAAGCAATGATTGGACAAATGTCGTATATCCATTTGCTTGCTAAAATATTACAAATTGTTTATGAATAATTATCTTCAAAAAAAAAAAAAGAAAAAAAGAAAAAAGAAAGAAATACATATACTGAAATATTTATATTTTCTATTTTTTCTTTGATACCTGAGAATGAGAGCTTTGTGATTGTGTTTCTTGTTGTCTCATCCATCTACCACCAGTACGTCTCATATAAAATTCTTGTTGAGGTATTCCTCCACCAAAGAACATATTAAATAATTCCTCAGCAGTAATGTCAGCTAAAATAAATATTTAATGAACATATGTAATCAACATTTTTCAATCAAAATAATAATACCACAAATTCATTTCAATATTTCAATTACCTTCAAAACCTCGCGTGTAATTATAATGCGTATGAGTTTGACGAGCTTGACTACTTTGTAGTCTTTCCTCTTCGGGACCATAAAGATCATATTGTTTTCGTTTTTCAACATCCGTAAGAATAGCTACAGCATTTCCAATAGCTACAATACATAAATTACATAACATTTTTAATCCATTATTAACAACCACTTACAACGTTTAATTATCTTTCATATTAAAAATGATTAACCTTTGAATGATTCTGCAGCTCCTGGTGCTTTGTTTTTGTCTGGATGTAATTGAAGTGCCAACTTTTTGTAAGCTTTCTTAATATCGCTGTCCGTTGCATCTTTACTTACTCCCAAAATTTCATAATAATCTTTACACTTTTTAATTCTATAAACGTTTGATTATTAGATTAAACAATGACAAATCTAATATTAATTTGTAATAATTTAAGTTTATGATTTTTATGTTTCAAAATATAAAATAAAATGATATATATATATATATATATATATATATTAAATATAAATATATAAATATATGTATGCCTTTTCACAGCTTCAAGTTGATCTTTTGTATATTCGACAGTAGCCTGTGATTGAGAGCCATCTTTATTAGCAGTATGCCTTTTTCTAATGGTAGGCTCCGATTCACTTTTTCCATTTTGTTTGATTAAATTTGTTACTTTTGTTAATAGATCTAGAAAAAAAAAAATAATATACAATGTCATGTTAGATTAAAAAGTCTATAGATTAAATAACAAAGGTAATTATTTATATATCTACTTGGCCATTACACTGAGACATGATGAATTATTACAAGTTAATCCATATTATCTATATTTAAACTATAATGTAATATTAATTTACATTTCTAATCTTATCGAGAATCTTGCACTCAATTTAAATGTCATTAAAATACTGTTTATAGAAATAATCAAGGTGACCATTTAAATAATCATCTGAACTTAGAACAAATAAAAAAAAAGAAAATTCATACGAAAACTTTGATCACTTACCATCTGTTTTTTGAGTTGGATATAATTTTTGTGCCTTGCGTATAAATTTTTCCGCATCTTCGAATTTTTTTTCACGAATATAACGTTCCGCAAGATCGACACATCTTTCAGCCTCATCCTTGTTACCGTCCATGTTAAACTTCAACCCCGAAATCAAATTTCTCAGTGACGAATTAATAAAATGGATCGAAAATGACAGTGCAAAATAATCAACAAATTCGATCAAGTCAGCCTATTACACGACTTTACACGATTTCAATAATTTAATAAATTATGTGATAATGATCAACATTGCGCATGATATTGGAAAAATAACACGAATGTATTGTTTAATGAATTACAACGACGACGAATGAACTTTTCCTTTACGAAAATCTCGATTCTGACTGGACAACGTGTATAATCTATCACGTGACGTGTATGTACACTGCGGTCATTAAATACTAATACACAAATATCATTGGTTCGTTCAATTTTTTATCAATCCAAAATATTAAAGATGCACATTCGTATTTTTTGATATTATTCAATAAAATTCTAACGATTAATTTGAAATGGTAAATTACAAATTAGACCAAACAAAAGTATTCCCTGCACGACATTATTTTAATATGACATTTGAGTCATTAAGGCAGTTTTCCATTAAAAGTACATAGTAAGTTGATGATCGTACTTTTTTTTATTTTTCTACCCTTTTTTTTCTATTGAAATTAATTATTACAATTATTATTTTATTAATAGTGATTTTTAAAATAATCATTGTCTAATAATTTTCATTTCGTCGAATTATTCAAACACTGATTTGTATTCGTAGTATAAAATGGCGCGCTTTCAAATTTTTCCTATTCAACATGATCTTTGATATTTTTTATTATCGATGTTATTTAAATATTATATAACATTTATAAAGCCGCATTTTCATCGAAATTCTCTGTTTTTCTTTTATACAAAAATATACAAACTATATTTGAATATTTTAATGAGAATATTAATATAATTTACAAGGTAAACAAGATAAGAAGACACAAAAATATAGTATTATTTTGTTTACATAAACGTTGCTATCCTTGTCATTATCAATTTTTTATAGTATCCACTTCCTTATCTTAAGAATATATCAAGATTGTTATTTAATACAATAATTATCCAAGAGACAGATTAAAACGATTTAAATTAACGTTTACAAAGTAAGTAATAAACTTATTATTATAACTACTTGTGTATAATTGTAATATTCTCGTATTATTAGTAAAATTAACATTAGAAATGAATACATTATCTAAAAGTTTATATTTCTAATTAGATGGCCACTCGTTGGGGTATAGCTGGTGCTGGAAAAATTTCACACGACTTTGTAGCGAGTATAATGTCTAAAGAAGTAGAACACCATGTAATTGCTGTTGCAGCAAAAGATTTATCAAGAGCACAAAATTTCACTAAAGATTTCAATATTAAAAGATCTTACGATAATTATCTATCATTAGCAGAAGATAAAGATATTGGTATGTAATAATACATTGTTATATTTAAAACATGTGTATAAAATAATAAACAAAACTAACTTTACCAATTGTTATATTTGTCAGAGGTTGTATATATTGGTACGTTGAACACAACACATTATGAAATAGCAAAGATTATGTTAGAACATGGTAAACATGTACTTTGTGAGAAATCATTGACAATGAATGCGAAGCAAACGAAATCATTGATAAAATTGGCTAAAAGTAAAAATCTTTTCTTAATGGAAGCAGTTTGGAGTCGTTTCTTTCCATTATATAAAACCATTCAACAAGAAATTCAATCCGGCAATATAGGAAAAATTCATCAAGTTATTATTCCATTTGGATTTGATTTAAAAAATGTTGAAAGAGTTAAGTACGTAACTAGATCAACTATATATATTTATTTTTATTATATAATATAACTAAATACAAGTTATTTATGATAATTTTAGTAAGAAGAGCCTCGGCGGTGGTACCATATTGGATTTAGGCGTATATTGTTTGCAATTTCTCTGCATGATTTTTAATAATAAAATGCCGGATACGATTAAAGCTACTGGATTTGTAAACGAAGATGGAGTTGACGTATCAACTTCTACAACACTTTTGTACAATGATAATACAACAGCTACTATTTTAACGCACAGTTTAGTCAATTTGTCTAACGAAGCTTATATCTATGGAGAAAAGGGAACAATACGTGTACCAAATTTTTGGTGTCCAACTGAACTACATTTACCAGGTCTGAATTCCCAAATTCCTTTGCCGAAAACTAACTACAAAATGAATTTTAAAAATAGCGAAGGATTGTATTATGAAGCGAATGCAGTTCGTATGTGTCTTCAACAAGGTATTCTACTCTTTTAATCATTTGAGTTCTAATATAACATTACTTTTTTTTATTTAACAACTATATATATGTATATTCTGTATAGGTAAAATAGAACATCCACTCATGACACATGAAACATCTATATTACTTGCACAATTAGAAGATGAACTTAGAAAACAAATTGGCGTTACATATCCTGAAGATTCAACTTTTGTAGAATATGATCTTTAATTAAATGTATATAAATTGATGTATAAATAAATACATATACATGTACATATACAAATTATATTATACATTTAAATAATATTAAGAAGATAAATCTTTGAATATAAAAAGTTTATACTCATTTATTTTTTATACGCATGAAGAGCATAAAATATCGTAGTATTCGATGACCAAATCCATTCGCGTTTCAATGGATTATACATTAATCCATGAATCAGTTTAGTTTTTAAACCATCTAATAATAGAAGAAAATATTTAGTCAGAACATAATACAACTATGAATTTTATAATTATATAATAATCTTATATATGATGTGTATGTGTATAATATATATAATATCTTACAATTTTCTAGCCAACGTTGAACTTCTTCTGGCGGAATAAATTTATTCCATTCGTGTGTTCCGACCGGGACAATTTTCAATAAATATTCAGCTGCACAAATTACACTCATCCAAGATAACAAAGTTCTGTTTGGTGTAGTAATGAACAGTGATCCTCCAGGCTTTACAATTGCTGAGCAACACTAATTATAATTGATGGGTTAAACGATCTACTTGATTTATTCGTTTACATGTCATAAATACTTACTTTAAGAAACAATTGTGGATCATTAACGTGTTCTATGACTTCCGAAGCTACAACTGCTTCATACTTCTCTTTATTTTCTTTCTCAAAAGTTTCTATATCAGTTTGAACATAATTTAATCTTCCTAATAAGTCAGAATCTAATAAGGCATGTTTCTTAGCAATATCTATCAATTGCGCTGAAGTATCTATTCCAGTAACTTCAGCTCCAATTCTTGCTAATGGTTCAGACAATATTCCACCACCACATCCAACGTCCACGATTTTAGTACCTTTCAATGGTAAACTTGTATCACCTTTAATCATTCCTGTATTAGCTAAGCCATCTCGTACAAATTTTACTCTATTGGGATTAAGTAAATGAAGAAGACGTAAATGACCATTCGGATCCCACCATTCATTATTCATTTTACTAAAAAATTCAATTTCTTTAGGATCTACAGTAGATTCAAATCTTACGTTGTTTATTACACATTTAGATGTTTCTGAAACGCTAAACAAACAAAAAAACATATTTAATATTATTAGAAGAATATTTTGTATTAATTACATTATGTTCAAACGAATGTACGTATCATTTATTATCTACTATTATTTTGTTAAACTATTTTAATTTAGAAAAACCATTTGTTATACATACTTATTGAATGAGATCAATTTTCCATAGATACTACGTCGCATGAAAATTTTCTGTGACATCATTTTTCCTTGTTTCTATTTTATCAATAAATTACAAAATATATCAATCAAGAATGTATATATTAATAAACGATTGAAAATAGATAGAATTTATAAGATTTTTGTTCACTGTATAATAGTTTAAAAAAAAATATATATATATACTACATAATGATTAATACGATAAAAAGAAAATATATATATTCGTAATGTTTCACATAAAAACAATTGACTAAATAGTTAAACTCTAGTACATGAATTTACATCTTAGTACTTATATTAAAATCCTTATCAGTTCACTACTTAACTAAAGTAATTAAATCACTGCATCTTACGACACGTGGAGGATATGATTGAATGTATATTTATCAAAAATAACAACAACCGAAAATTGAAAAACAAATGATAATAACCGATAAAAGGTTTAACCAAGCTTAAGAGAATTGACAAAATTCTACTGGCAATGTTATTCTGAATTGTTTATCGTTGATACTAGAGTGAGCACAATTTATGCTTTAATTATGTTTAATCACTTTGATACTCGACTATTCGGTAATTATTTATTTTTTATGATGTAAATAACATCTAATAGAAATCGTTTTTTTTTGTTGGTTATATTATGCGTCATAAATGTCAAATCCATATAATATTACATAACAAGTAAAAAATATAATCTCTAAAAAATTCCGATATAAATAATTGCAGTCATTTAATATTAATATATTTTTTTTATCTTTGTTTACTTGTTCTAAATTTAAACATTCGTAAATTTATAATTTAACTTAGCCGATAAGTAAGAGCGTTCCTGACTTTCAGAAACGATCAATAGATGGTGCGCATGAACGTATTGGCGGTATTTTTTGAAATGGAGTTACGATGCTACAGTATTTTTTATACAAATTGATTTATTTGTAAATTTCAAAAATAAAATCAACTAACACAATATGATGTATTAGTGATCTGATCTCGAGTTTTAACTATAAAAATCTTATAACTTATCAGTAAATTTATCGAATAATTAAACATTGTTTTTTTTTATTTAATTGTACAAAGAAAAACTAAGCTCTTATTGATATTTACCGATTTACATAAATTACAATTCTTATATCTTTACATTACAGATTACGACGATTCATATAACATGAAATCGTTATATTTACATTTAATAACGAATTTATAATTAAGATTTGAGATGTTCTCTCAAATCATCTGTAAGACCACCTAAACCAATAGATGTAAAAAAGTTGATAGCAAAACGTGTATTTTTTGGATTATCTCGGGGAAATAATCCACTGAATGCTTCCTGTAATGTTACATCTTTAACTCTTTGATTAAGTTTCGAAAGACCCATGTATTCGGAAAGTTCTTGAAATAATATTTTAATAAATATTCTATTAGAACTGGTAGTATCTTCTTCGTTTAATTTTATACAAGACAATACTTCCCATGATATAGAATCGGTAAATAACAAATGAGCAAAGAATTTCGATACGTTTCTTAACTTATTAGTATCTAATCGATGTATTGTATGATAAGAATCTTGAAATATTTGTTCGAAAGGTGTAACATAAATTTTGTTAATGGCACAAAATCGTCCTGCTAACAATCCAAAAAATTTTTCGTACGTACGCATTTCCGCGCAACAATCTAGAAACATATGACAAAGTTCTATTTCTTGTCCTGGCTTAAGTTGCATTTTCATTAATTTATGCGCACATTCTTCAAAATCTAGTGATGAATGTATAGTTAAATAAATAGTTCTTCTAAGAGCTGTTAAATTAGTTTCCGTATTGTCTACAATAACACCTTCTTTCTCTTCAGTATTCTCAGCATTGCTATCTTCTTCATCTGAAGTTCCTTCCTCATTGTCACTGCCTTCAGAATCGCTGTCATCTGAACCAAGAATTTCATTGCTCAATTGTTTATATTTTTCTTCATTAGCCACATAATCACTGTCAAACTTGAAAACATTTAAAATGTCTTGCGAATCTATTGCCTCGTCTAATTGTATGAGATGCGTGAATTGATTTTCTTCCTCTACAAGATCTAATTCTGGAGGAATTGCTGGATGATCTTTGAAGCCATCCTTTCGAATTTGAAACATGACTTCAATCATATATTGAACACGCTTATCCAACTGACCCTCGTGCAATATATTTCTCAACATTTCAAAAATAGCTTCAATACCTTTACGAGATACTTCTGTTAATTTCATACCACATTCTTTCAAGAATGCTATGGCAACTTCTACAGAATCATCTGTAGGTGTTTCAACGAGTAACGTTAAAATCTCTAAAGGTAAAATTTCGTGTGCCACACGTTGATTCAAAAGATGTGCTACAAATGTTCCAGATGATATACAGAGAGGTTTGTCATTTCTACGAAAACCACGTTTAAATTGTATAATTAGTCGCTTCAATATTAATTCACCAATATTAGGAAATTTTGAATTAATAATAGCTGTAAGTGCTGCATAAACAGGAGTGAAAGTTGGAGAAGCAGCTTGAGCTTGTATAATAGAACGAGCTAACAAACCTCTTCCCCTAACAATATTTTCTCTTAAAAGTTCCCTTGTTATAAGACCAATATTGCTCACGTTTACTTTATTAATACTACCATGAATTGATTTCTTTAATGCTTCCCATGCAATCCGCTGATATGCAGCCCCAGACTTGTCCGTGATATTTGCTTGCATCATACGCAATTTTGCTGGTGGTATATAGGCACCTCCTGTTTTTGCTGTTAATACATCATGAGTCCTTTTCCGATTCTCCGGCATTGTTTCTGTTGTAGTTTTTCTTTCCGAATATTTATCCGAATATTTATCCGAATGTTTATCCGAATGTTTATCCGAATGTTTATCCGAATGTTTATCTGAATGTTTATCTGAACGTCTTTCTGAACGTCTTTCCGAACGCCTATCTGAGCGTCTCTCCGAATATCTTTCTGAACGTCTATCCGAATATCTTTCTGAACGTCTATCCGAATGTCTATCGGAATATCTGTCAGAATATTTATCCGAATATTTATCCGAACGTTTATCTGAATATTTTTCCATGTTTTTTTTTAAATAATATAACTAAATTTGTTCACTGTGCACACAGAAGAAAACCAAGTTCAACATGAACTTATAAGCGCTCGAAGAAAACTTAATACAAGTGTAACGTGTCACAACATTTTTAACTGCGCCATCTGCATTACATTTATCGAATTAAATTTTCTAAACATTTGATATTTCTTTTTATAATATATTAATTATAAATATGTATTATTAATATATTTTATAATATATTAATAATAAATATGTTAAATACTATATTATAATATTATTATTACACATTTAATTTCTTTTCTATTTTAAATTTATTTTAAAATTTTGGACTAAATTGTCATTGAAAATCCACCAATAGAAATGATTCTGAAATCCAACAACCAATAGAAATAATTCTGAAATCCAACAACTAATAGAAATGGTTCTGGAATCCAACAACCAATATAAATGATTCTGGAATCCAACAACCAATAAAAATCACTTTCCGTTATGTGATATATATATATATATGTTGTATATATATATATATATATATATATATTGATGTTACTTCATTGATTATATTTGAACTATACAACCATATTCTAGGCTGTCCTCGGAATATCTATGGAACTTGCAAACTTTTCCTCACTATCTCTACAAGTATACCTGGGGAATGACCTAATCGTCTTGTAGACGGCCATTTTTGGTTGCATTGTGGAAGTGTTACCAGTAAGTCATCGATATTTAATTTCAGTTTAGAATCAGATGTTTTTCTAAAATGACTATTTGAATGTTTATTTAAATTATTATTTGAGAAGATTTTTCGATTAATTTCAAGGTTCCTTGTAGTCGATATTTTCGTTTTCTTTTAACAGTTATTTAAATGTTAGATAACTTTCTGTATATACATTCACGTAATAAGATTTTACGTATTTTCAAAATTAATCATATGTGTTTTAAGTTTGTGAAAACATAAAAAATCCAATGTAAATGAAATATATTATAATTTAAACAATTTGAATAATTATAAACTTTTTTTCAACAATCTGTCTTTTTCACATTCCATATTTTGTAACCAAATTACAAATTGTCTATTTGTATTCTTCTGACATTTAACTTAATACTTCTTTAACTAAAAAAAAAAAAAAAAGTCAGAATTTAATATAAATAATATTTTATCGAAGATAAATTAATTTTTATATGATATGATATAATACTAAGAGTTTATAGAAAAGAAGTGTTCTATTATTAATTTGTGTATTACATGTATGTTTTCAATAATTGTTACAGTAAAAGATGAATAAGTTAATGAATAACCGAGTTATTCTAGCTTGTTTGCATAAAAGTCCCAAGCAACTTTCAAGGAACTTACAGTATGGCTTATCTGCTATTGGTAACAGAGATGTTGTTGGTCCTGGACATAACAACAGTATTTCATACATAGATCGTACAGATTTTCCAATGCCTGCTGTTCGTTTTAGGCCTAATACTCCAGACGTGCTGGTATTTATATTTATCTATATTGAAAAATACAATGTTTTTACACTTTATTTATATTTATATAAGTTCTACATATTAATATTATTTTAGGCTTTAAGAGAAAAAGAAAAGGGAGATTGGAAAAAGCTTACGATAGATGAAAAAAAGGCATTGTATCGTGCCAGTTTTTGTTCTACTTTTGCAGAAATTGACGCACCTACAGGAGAATGGAAACTCATTTTAGGATACAGTTTAGCTCTTGGAGCTCTCTCCATATGGTATTTCATGTTCTACAAACAATTCGGTAAAGTATTACTTTATGTATATTCTTAATATATTTCTATTATTAATAACAGTTACTTTTAAGTATTATGGATAAAGATAAGATATTCATTTTTTTTTCTATTTCAGTCTACCCACCACTACCAGAATCATTCGATGAAGAACATCAACTTGCACAGTTAGATCGTATACTAAAAGTTGAAATGAATCCTATTACAGGATTACCTGCAAAATATAAGAATAATTAAATTATATTTAAATTAGTAGACGAAAATGCAATTGTACAGTATCTTAATGCAAACGTTCCATGTACAAATTGTCTGAGAATGTTTAAATAAATACTTTAAAACCACAGGATTCTTTTTTTATGTTACATCAATACATATTGTTTTTTATTATTATTATTATTATTATTATACTAAATATATAAATTAACAAATAAATATACATGCAGTAAAAATATATATATATATATCGTTGCATTTGAAATATTGCTCCATAATTTATTTTCTACTATTTCTTGTTAGACGCAGTAAAATTCGAATATTTTCAATGAATGACAATAAATTCTAAGATTTGAATAGATTAATTTAAATGGATTATGAATAACATAAAATATTTAAGTTTATAAACATTATTTCAATAAATAATTAATATTTTAATTAACTTATCTCTACTTTAATTACTTATCTAGAACATAATTAACTTGTTGATGTAATTAAATGATAATTAAATAGTGAATTATAGACAATATGTATATAAATAGATATATATATTAAAAAAAAAAAAAAAAAAAAAAAAGAAAAATGTCAATATTACTAAGTTTTCAAATGAACATATATAAATAAATAAATAAATAAATAATAATTGTGAGATAAAACTTATGATGATATAGAAAATTTGTATTATCAAAAAATTGAATTTATTTCTAATATATTAGCACCTAAATTGTTGAATGCTGTAAAAAAATGGACAATTTGTAAGATTTTTTTTAAGGGCAATTTAAAAACTTATTAATTACTGGAATGTTATACCTCAATAGTAAAAATAAATACAGAACAATTCTCAAGCATTAATCGTTTGAATTTTAAAATGATATTATATCAAAGCTTTTTCGCAATATTGTCATTTCTACAGAATGAAGAAGAATTCTTGTTTATTTTTTTTATTTTCGCTAAATGCAGTATAGCTTAACTTGATGATTGATTTGTTCCTTCTTTTTGTGTGGTGCTGACATATACCGTCTTTTTATTGAAGAGTAATACAATATTGTTGTTTGGGGGGATATAAAAAGATATCAAACATTGTTAAGAAATCAGACAAGCTGTATACAAAATAAATACATCTGCAAAAATTGCGTTATTTTTTTTTCTTGTTGTTGTTCTTTTTTTTTGGCTTTTTTTTTTTCAAGAAAATACTACAAAAATTGAAAGCAGATTGCTATAATAGTTATGCACAATACTTATATTTTATTTTTTATTTTTTTTTTTTATTATTCTTTTCTTAAATACTTTGATAAAAATTTTTTTTTTATTTACCCATTCACGAAACTTATTTATGATTTCAATAAAATCCAAAAAATATACTAAATAATTATTATTACATTGGAAAATATATTACAAAATGAAGTTCATTAATATTATTAATATTATTATTATATTATTATTATTATATTATTATTATTATTATAATTATTATTATTATTCTTTTTTTTTTTTTTTTTTTCTTTTTTTCTTTCTTTCTTTTTTTCTTTTTTTTTACTCCACGAATGCGGACTCACATGTACATTAAATATTATTGTAATATTATTACTGTAACAAACACTAGTTTTTTTTTTTTTTTTTTTTTTAGGTACATACAAAATAAAAAAGTTTAGTAGATAACTGTTAGACTTATTTTTCTATGTTTGATTATGTATATTACAATATTTACATTAGGTAAGTCCCAATATCACCATTTTTTCTCTTACCCTCGCTTATTATAAGAATATAGTTTCATATAGAAAACTAAGTCTTTATCATAACTACAAGAGCAAGTTGTTTTACAGTTTTGTGAAATTTTTCAGAAAAATTTATCGCAACTAATACTCGTGAATATCAATCGTATCATATATATATATATAAATGTATTACAATGAGTGTTTTCATTTCTTTTTAATTTCTTTTTTTTTTAAACCGGGTATGAACACAATTGCTATTCAAAGGTGGCAATAAGTGTGTGTTGTGTATGTGTAATGCTAGAGAAGAAACAATATTTAACAAAATATTGTTATGTTATTATTTTTTTTTCTTTTTCCTTTTTTTCCTTTTTTCTTTTTTCCTTTTTATACTTTTATGTGCAATATGTGCAATTAATGCAAAGAAAATTGAACCTAGCCTAATTAGAATTATATTACAATTCTGTACGCGCGTCTTTGGTATACAAGCTCTGTCGTACAGGAGTGAAATATTAATTCTTGGAAAAATGAAAAATATAGCTACTTCAGGGGTATCTTTTGTACTGTCAAGAATAATATCGTATTCGAATTGCAAATGCTTAATTGTAAATATTTAACCCCTTCTGCAGACTTAATGGAGACAAACTTACGAGAATGATGACGCGACAGAATGATTTAGTTTATATATGTGACAAATATGATTTGCTGTCGCTTTCATAATATATCACACGATTATAAATATTAAACCTCGTGTCTTAAGTGATATTTTCTTGTTTTTCTTTTCTTTTTAACATTGTTCAAAATTACTTTGCACAATTCATCACCGTACACAATCTCCCGGGCCACGCTGTGCCACGCATTGTTTCTTCCTCTTCAATGTGTGTGGTCTTGAATTTGGACTGTGACTAGTGCTATTATTATGACTACCATTACTGTGAAGATTATGTTTTATTTTATTCTGTCCACCAATATTATTATTTATACCACGATAATTTCCCCTTGAACTGTGCTGATGATTTACTGTTTCAAAAATCATATTTTTACATAATAACGATTTAATATGCTTTCCTTTTTTTCTTTTTATTACTTATAACAACGTGTTACGTACAATGAGAAGTCCCTTTAAAAGGTTTCTTCCAGTTAGAATGATGATGAGCTTGTTGATTATTATATACATGTCTCTCTTTAGTATTCTCCTCTCCTTTTCCACCTGTATTAGGTGAATTTCCACGACTACATTCGGAATCCTTTAAAAGAAAAAGGATATACATATATTCTTATATTGTCTATACTAATCACACACTTATTATTATTATTATTATTATTATTATTATTATGTTTTATATCTTATCAAGGAAAATAATAATACTTTGAACAATAAACAAACAATCAACAAATTTACCGTATCACTTGCCGGTGCTGAAAGAGTGGATGCATCGGAACCAGTTGAACTGGACAACGAGTCGACCTCACTTAACGGAACCGGGAATGTTTCCTTGATCCATCTACGATATTCTATTACTTCATCTGTCACACGAATTATTCTTCCCAATATACTGTATACAATAAAGATATAATGTTTATTTTATTTGATTATATTTTTCTTTTCATTTCAAATGATAATATACAAATTGTCGATTTTTTTTTTTTTTTTGACATACAAAGTAAAATATAATAGAAAGCTATTTGCGTAACCTTTAAAATTATAATCTAATTCAACCTTACCTTACTTTATTTGCATCATTAACTAGAATATTTAAAGGACTGACTGCCTGAGAAAGAACATAATATGCCCAATCGAATGCATCTTTTACATACAGTGCACCATAACTACTACGGCCTATGTCATTACCAGGTGTAAGTGGATCTTCGATGCATAATAAAGAAGGTCGATGTCCATCTATCATGTCTCGTTGAACCTATAATTTATTTATTATTCACAATTATTTTCACAAAAAAAAAAAAAAGATAAAACAATATTGTAGGTTACATTATAGTAATATATGTGAGAATAATCAATAAGTACAAAATAATTACTGAATACTATATGATCTCATTTATGATGTTATAATATATTACTTTTGATTGAAACCTAGTATTTATTTTGCAGTATAAATATTTGTTACCTCTTCTTTAGATATGTAAGTACCACCATCCTTAACTCGAATGCCTGTTTTAACATAATTGAATTTCCTACCATACAGTTCCAAAAATTCAATCAACAATACTCCTAGATTAGAACTTGAGCAATAAGCATTTTGCCTAGGATGTAACTAAAAATAGTATTCCTTTATTATATATTCCCTTTACTTTAATTGATTACTCATGTGATCAATTAATTCAATAACGTAGATATAATATTATTTTATACTTAGACTATATAAACTTACTTGCAAAAAACTGATGGTCATAAGTATCAAACTGTATGAAGAAATACCACCAGTAAATACTTCATTAAGATCTCTTTGTAACAAAAACTGTTTTAGTACCATAACAAGCTTTTCTAGTACAGGAAATCGTCTTTTAAATGAGTTTATCAACTCAGCCGATTTAACACCGTTATTCATGTTAAAACTAATGTCTACTTTTATTTCTGTTTCTTTATCAGTTAGTTTAACTATTGGAACGCTTGCCTTATCCAAAACTTTTATTGAAGATGGCTCAGCAATGTTTTGATCTAATAAAGCACGTTCCAACGTACGCAGTGGAAGATTTGTCCACATTCCAATTACAACTAAATCTATGTCACTGTAAACATTGTTTTGTTTTAAAGCTTTTTGTTTATTATATTGTCAAAAAGACAGTCTTATTAATATTTTAATTTCAATGACAGAGATGCAAGATAAATATAAGAATATTATGTTATTCTTTTCTTTTCTTTTTCTTTTTCTCATAATTCCTAGATCGAAATAGATCATCAATGATAAAAAATGTAATTATAGTACATACCTAGTGGGTAAATATAGACCTGTTCGAAAACTTCCAAACACTTCAACTTTTGAATCCGGCCAAAGATCGTATATTACTTGCTCTATACGTTTAACCACTCGCACTCTTAAACTATGTTCTTCATTGGATGGACACATGTACGAGAAGAAATCTTCTATTTCTTCATGTAACCTAAATAACAAAATATCATTTACATATTTTACCGGGGCTCAAATTTCATTTATTGCAAATATATTATTCTTTGTATTTTCCCATCGTTATTAATCAAAAGTTCAATACATTATTTTTTTTATATTTTTATTTTTATTCGTATGTTTTTGTATATATTTTTCTTTTTTTTTTTAAATTTATTATTATTATTTCTTATAATAATAATAATAATAGTAATTATTAAAATGTCAATTTGTATCATTTAACAATGTCCAATTGTACAGCAGTGAATTTTTTCGCATAAAATAATTTAGTAATATATATATATTTCTTTTTTTGGTTAAATAAATGATCGTATAAAAATTACAATTTATCTGAATAATTAATAAATAAAAAAAAAGAAGAATATTAAATAATAGACAAAAGTTAGTTTGTGCGAATAAGTATTTCAACCAATCATTAATTCCAGATTCCATAAATATTCTATTATGTAACAATATTCGAGAAGAGTAAAAAAGAAGCATGTGTTAAAATCTTGCTGCTCACCAATTCCGTTTAATAGTAATAATAAGTAAACAGTAAAACATGGGGATTAAGTGTTGAAGTATGAAATCGATCGATCGGTTGTCAGACCTCTCTCTCCACTCGTATTGCAATATTTTCGAGAAAGAGAGAGAGTCGCAATAATTAGTCAAAATATTGAGGAAGAGTAAATGATAATGGGGAACGTATACCTAACCTTATAATGCCCATATGGACAAAGCATCTATGCGAGTATAAGAATATAGTTAAAGTAACATAATAAGTAAGGGTTAGATAAAGGTAAATGCATGCTTACCCAATAACTCCTTTAGAATAATGTTTATTAGGCACACGCCACGGGCATCCACCGTATTCCCCGACCAATGCATCATAATTGTAGTTCATGCCGTAGGTACTAGCACGATTATCACCTTTCCTACGTGATGGGTTATAATAACTATTGCAAGTATTTTGCTGGCCACTCGCCACCGAACGATTATTAACCGAATCAAAAGCTATAAAATCCTGCTGCATCTTAACGCCCATTACGTTTGACGACGAATCGTTCTTCAGGGTTAAGATATCGAGACCTTTCTCAGCTTCCCAAATGTGTAACCATAAGTCCTTAGCAGGGCCGAACTGCTCCGGTTGATACCAACCGATAGTCGGATCCATTAAACAGTTATGGATTCCGTATCCGGCGATAATTCGTTTTCGCACACTACACTACGATTCCAATCTTAAGTCAACTTTAATTGAAAAATTATCTGCTTTATTGTAACCTGCGAACACTACCAAATTCATACATACAGCCGATGAACGCAAACAAACTACGGAGAGGTTCATGTCGATGTACTCCTTTGAGAATGGGAGTAGTCCGAGTGCCATAATATCAGATGGCGCTCAATTCAAAAAATCTCTTATCATTTGATACTTCTTTTCTTATTGTTTTTCCTTACAATATTAATCTATTAACACCATGCATTTGGTCCTATTTACTTTTTCATTTACAATACTATTTCATTGGTCATCTTTTTCATTTATTCAAAGATATCAATTCAAATGTTATTATAGGTAAAATGATCATTCGAAAATGACAGTTCATTCATTCGTTCTATGTTAAATTCACTTTTTGTCCTATAATATTGTCATTTAATTAAAAAATAAAATCAATTTCATACATATTAACTTACTTTTTATTCTATTTTATAATGACCTTCATTCAATATGGATAATTAATTCTTTTATTGTAAATATCGATCTAATTTTTTAATTGATGATAGGTCAGGGTTATCAATAAGTCATTGTCGCGTCTCAATCTTCAAGGTATTTAATTTAAGCACGACAATTTCTGAAAAAAAAAATAAACAAATGACTATCCAAGTTTATCTAGAATTGAAAATCAGCTGTTAAATAAAAGTTCCCCTTTTGTCTGTGAATTTACTGTCAGTCCTATATTTTCTAGTACTTTAATGTTTAGAGGAATCTCGAATTTTCAAATTCTCGAACGATGTATACAATAGAGCGTTATCGCCATTTTTTTTTTTTATGGTGAAAAGGAACAATGGAACGTTCCATCTGCTTCGACGGAATTTTCTCGAACTATCGGAACTTTGAATTAACACTTGTTTCAAAAGAATAATTGTAAATTAAAAATTTGTAAACATTATATTATACATATAATTAAAGTATTTCTAATCATTTAATATTAATTATTTTTAATAAAGAAAAGAAAGACAATATTTAATCTTACGTACGAAAAACGTACTACAAATAAAATGAATAAGTGGTGACATCTAGTAAATAAATATTTCGTCGAACACTTACCAGATGTCACCACTAACGAAATGAATTTTTTTTTCATTCTTATTTTTTTTATATTTTAATTATATTTGTCCTTTTTGTTTATAACAATTCAAAGTTTTATTCATTTAAATAATATACACGCGTAATGCATATTTCATTAAAGCGTAAACAAAACTATTTGTTTCTGTTATGGGAGACCATTTAAAAGAATGTTTTATTTACGTAGTTTCTATAAAATACATAGTTTTCGTAAAGCATATGTGTCAGTTTCTAAATCGTCCGAAATTATTTATTGTCAATGATAAATAATAGAGATAACAAAACAATGTTCGCGTAATACGAATAAAATGTCCTAATGATATGAATTAACCACGGTTGATTAACTACATATGTGTGAATACGAAATCACCATTCATAGCATAATTAAATATGGCGGCTTTGGAAATACTGCTGTTGGGATCAAATGAATACGCGTCTCGTCGAATTGTCGTGCCTTGAACTACGTTCGTTTGAAGTGCCTTTATTTTCCTGTGATTTTGAATGCTTTCCATTAGTTTAGAAAGTATACATATATATATATATATATATAAATACATACATATATATAATATATTTAACTAGTAGAATTTGAAAAAAAAAAGATATATATATATATATATCTACATTCCTTGTGGTGTTTGTGTTCCTCGATAATTGTTCCTGTTTTAAAAAGAGAAAACGGTAAGTATTTGTGTGTACACATATCTTCTCTGACATAGGAAAACGAATGGGTGTTGTATAGTTGTTTCATGGATTGTCATGGGTGAATCACACCTCCTTGAGCTCGTACGCTTATAAACGAAGTTTAATTGATATTAAGAGGGGACAATTATCAAGGATCTGGAGCTCTGCTGTGTTCAGCAGCTTCCCAACCGTTTATGCGACAGTTCACTGTTTGTTCTTAGCCGACTAACGTAATGCTGATTATTTACTAGTTTTCAAAATGTCTATTTTTGTTCCATGCATTGCCGGTTTATCAACGTTGTTTCCGTTTCATCTCAACAGCCTCGAATAATGATATTCAACGATAATAATTTGATTACAATACCACCGTGTTATTTCATTTATCGATAAGAGAAAGAAGATTTATGATTGTTGTTTATATTCATGATTAATCAATATTTATCTATTTATTTAGAATCACTAGATTTTATCGATGTGGATGATTATATTTGAAGATTTAAATAGAAGAACAAAAGCATTTGATAATAACAGTTGGTGAAAGTGTGTCATACTGTTGTTGTTTTTCTTTTTTTTTTTTTTATACTTTTACCTTTCACAGACTAAACTCATCGATATACTTAAGTTTGAAGTTAGATACCGGTGTGTGATTTTAATGAGTTTTTAATGGGTTTCTAATGAGTAACCATTAATGGTGTTGGAGATGTGATGGAATTTATTACTTAATGATATATATATATATATATATATATTTATATACATGTGGTAGATATTGACACCGATATACTTTTTGTAATATAATTTTTAGAAATAATTATAAACATTTGAGAGACTACAAAAGAATCAAAGTCTTCTAATATCATATGTGATCATGATTCCAAACAGATTATCTAATAGAGCACAAAGTAATGTGACAGCGAGCACTCAGTTTGTGTTATATTTACATAAAACAAGAAGGAATGATCTATCTTTCTTTAATTCTTATTACTTTTTCAATATGACACTTGGTCGTGTTTTCAAGGGTGAGTCGCTTGTCAATAATTTCCTTTATATCAGTTGTGCTGTCGTCCTATGTATCTATGAGCAGATAAATGTAGCTTACCAATACGCTAACAATTAGATGATACCAGTAATTTGATTATGCTATGCCAGAGTATTACTGTACAACTTTGATGTTAATTCAATCATCCAAAGAGAACGTTTATTAAATGTCTATTCTATTTTTCTTTTTAGGTAAGGGGCAACCCAAGGGACAAGCAAGAATGCCTGCGGAAATGGATATACGAGTCAAAGTTATATATAATGGGTAATGAGCTATTTTTTTTTTTTTTATGTATATTATAACATGCTGTAACAGAATAAATCTAGCACAAGCTAGATTTTAATTATTGCTATCAACACCTGATTTTGCTACCCTGTATAATTGATTTATTTCTTATTTTAATGAACGGTGTTTTTTCTTCTAATTGCTAACATTAACAATGCATCATTGTTCTGAATAATAATTCTTCTCTTTTCATCTTCTCAAATCATCATAAGACTTTATTGGTCATTTGAAACATTTTTCATGATAGTTTTATACAGATAAATAATAAATGAATTGTGAATGAAAATATATGAGATGTGTATATTTTATATGAATGAACGTGAGTAGGACGCGAGAGGATATTGAACTGTAAGTGAAAAATGGTAATTTTTTTCAAAGAAAAGTTAATTTAAATTCATGAGCCAATTTGTTATCGTTCATTTTCGCTTTGCAAACGTTAATGCTTGGTCGTAATGGTTGTTCAATGACAATTATCCACTCGGCGTTGCCAAGTTGATTCAACGCGCGAGTCTTCTTGGTTGTACAGTGTGGCAAATCTGTGTAGCGCTAATAGCACGTCCTGGATTTCAGCTCTCACATGGCTAAGGTATTATCGCTTTTAAATGGAAAATATAGTATATATATATACTGTCATATTTTGTTGACATAGTTATTGGCTAAAAACAAAAAATAAAACCCTACAAGAAATAAAAACAAAATTAACAAACGCTTGTGTGTCGATCAATGAACAGGTAGCAGTACACGCATACATTAACGTTAATTCATTAATAAAACAATACAGAGAAAATGTATGTGAAATATTTAATATTCGAAAGTGCAGGAATGTATTTTGAAATCTGTATAACACGACAGGACTTGAATACTATTCTATGTGATTTCTCTTCGCGATAAATATTATCAGGTTTTTCATTAAGTCGTTCTTCTTCAACATTTCTTTTTCTCTCTCTCTCTCTCTTTCTCTCTTTCTCTCACTCTTCTTTCTTTCTTTCTTTCTTTCTTTCTTTCTTTCTTTCTCTCTCGTTGATATTAAACAAAATGAGGAACACATATCTTCATGATATATTAAAAAATATATACAACGCGTGTATTATTATGTGTGATGATGAAATCCGCTTAATCCGTGTCTCATTTCAATCGAATAAATCGTTTGAAAAAAAGGTGACGCGGAAATTAAAGCACCAGTCAGAGGATACGAGGAATTTGTAAAGAATTTGCAATGATTAGAGATAAAAGAGATGAATAGAAAGGGGTTGCGTCAGGGTTAACAATAGACGACGATGACGAGACGACGACGACGACGACGATGACGATTGATTGAACTCTGTTAGAAATGAAAATTATATGGGATGTTAATGGACGTATATTTGCTATTAAATATTCAGAATTGGAAAAATATTTTGTTTATTCCGACATTTCATGTAAGAGCCCCAATTTTATAATCAGGGAGGTCCAAATTACATACGTGACGGCCGGGATCTCGGTGGATACGTTGCGGGAGGAGATGAGAGCGATATGCGGGTTTGGTGGCGCAGGGCCAGGTTCAGGGCCGGACCAACAATTCACCATGAAGTGGGTCGATGACGAGGGAGATCCTTGCAGAATTGCGTCGCAGGAAGAATTAGACGAAGCTCTGCGACTGTACGAACTAGAAAAGGACACGGAAATAACGATACACGGTCAGTATCATCAAGCTCTCTCTGTTTCTCTTTTTCAAAATATCTGCTGCATCATCCTACATATGTTTGTGTGATATGATGTTAAGCGGATTATTTATTTATTTATTTATTTCTTTGTTTGTTTGTTTGTCTATCTTTCATTCAAATTTATATTCATAGGAAAATGCAAAAAATACGATACCTATCCAAAGTATGCACTCACGATATATATATATATATATGATCTCTTTTGCTATTTCTTTTTCAACGAAATACTTAAATAAAGTTTGTCACAAATCAACCTCTCTTCTTTCTGTTTACGAGAGTCGTATATTATATATACATGAATATCCATTGTAAAAAAGAAACACATATACTCTTGATTTTAATGGGTTTCTCGCGTTTATTTCACCAACGTCGAAAATAAATGAGTTAAACTTTCCAATTATTCTCTCTCCCTCTCTCATATTTTCGACGAATATTCGACTACCATTTCCTTTTTCAAACGATTGCATGTCTCTCTTCCGACTTTTTTCTCTTTCCCTTTTATTTATTTCTTTCGGAGAAAATATAGTACCTATAACTAATTACCTACGTATGTTATTGGACTTTTTACTTGTCTCAACAAAAAATGAACAATAATCTTTCTTCGTCAAGTCTAGTTGAAAATATGATTTTCTTTTTATGTTTTTTTTTTTTTTTTCTTCTAATCTCGATCATTCTATCTAATAATCATTGAGATCAATACATTGTACTTTTCTTTTTGTTTTTAAAGAGCTCAGGATAGAACACTTAGTCTGACATGAAATTTGAATGCGCTCTCAGTGTATATTTATATAGGTCACCACACCTTTGCTAGTTGCTCGATGTGTCGTGTAAATGTAGGATCGTCTAACTAGAGAACCTAACACCTCTTTGTAAAGGGATACGCATTCGAACGTTAAACAATGTTTACGCGTGTATAACAAGCGTTTAAAGTCAAGCTTGTCCGAGTGTAAAAGCAGTTCAATGAAATTATTTAAAAGAATATTTTCCTTACATTATTGCAAAACGAATCAAATTGTTAATCCAAAAATTCAATTTCTGAATACTTAATATCATTAGGATGTTAATTAATTTAGACTTGAAAGATCATAAGCATATGTAGGTCGGATAATGCAGTATTATGAATTCAATATCGAAAGTAAACAATTTTGAAAATAGTAATTGGGGTAACATCCTTTCTACCATTCTTCTAACATTACTATTCTATTCTACGCATGAATACCTAGTATTCTAGTTGTTTTCACAAACACGAAGTCGCAAACCTAGGTATTAATACCTATTCCTATTGTCTTACTGTGTCTAAAAGGACAAAGGAGATATCGAACAGTCACGATTCAGATCACTACTACTTTTAGTAAAGATTCTTTTTATACTTGAATCTAAGAACCCAATTACACCAATATTAGCTTCACAGTAACTCTCTAAATTGTTTAAAATATCAAATTAATCAACCTACGAATAAATTAACTGAGAACAGATTTTGAAAATGTAAATTCTTCGAAATTTTATTTACCTCGAATTGTTTTGTAAAAGTTTGAGTTACGATGTATTATTATATGTAGAAGTTTTGATCCCAGAAAGGTGAATCTTTCGGTAAGATTTAGCTGAGTGAGAATAAGGCGTCCTAGGAGCGCAGTATCCTGCGCAGAGATTCTTTGGCGTCTTGTCAGCTTTTCACCCTTTCTTGTTCCACACCCGTGGTTGGTGGTGGTAGTGGTGGTGATCGCGAGAGGTATGTTTCTTGGTAGTCGAGTAAAAGAAAGGAGCTTGGGAAGAGGACAGAGAGAAGAGTAGTACTTACACGTCCTTTCAGTCTTGTGTTCATTCTTTTTATGTTACTCGTTGTCCTGTTTGTCCTTGCCTCGTCAAACTTGGCCAGTGTTAGCAACCCTGACGCAAGGAAAGAAGGAAAGGTGGTGGCAAAGGGGTAGGAGAGTTGGCATTAAACCTAAAGAGGGTGTAGATAGAGGAAAAGAGGAGGAGGAGGAGGAGGAGGTGGAAAAGGCGGTGGAGGAGGTGGACGAGAGAAATGAGGGAGCGTCCACCACCGGTGTACTCGAGTTTGCGCGTTTTGGTTTGGTTGGTAGCGCGCGCCGAACGACGCTGCCAGTTAACGCATCCTGCCGTGGCAGTCGATATCCTCGTACGGACCGATCAGCAAGGCTGTGATCATTGTCAGAGTTCAGATATAGAAGAGGAGTGACGAGAAGAGTTACCACTGCAACTTCTAACATATACCAAGGGATTTGTCTAAGAAGAAGGAGAAGAAGAACAAGAAAAACAACAAGAAAAGGAGCAACAAGAAGAAAACGAAGGAAAAGAAAACGAGGCAGAAACAGGAGCAGTTGCAGAAGAAGAAATAGAAGAAGAAGAAGAACAAGAAGAAGACGAAAAGGAGGAGGAGAAGGAAGAATAAGAGGAAGAAGATAAAGGGCGAAGGTTAGAACGATAAAGAATAATCCTTTGTTGTTTTTCTTCCATCGACAACTTGCTCGTTTGCAATCACATCGTCCTTTGATTTTGGCGTTCGGTAGGCGTTGAAATAAGACAGGAAGAAAGGAAGGAAGAAAGTTGAAAGAGAGAAGAGAGAGGTCGTAAAAGAGGCGGTAAACGTGCATCGATCGAGGCAGCGATTCGTCGCACGTTCATCCAGATTCCTGTGAAAGAGAGAGAAGGAAAGAGTGAGGGAAAGTGCGAGACGCATCAGAAGGGAGGGGGAAGACACAGAGAAAGAGAGAGAGAGAGAGAGAGAGAGAGAGAGGGCAAGAGGGAGTTTGGCGTTGCCAGCGGAAAGAGGCAAGGCAGGATAGAGGAAGGTCACGCGCCGGCACGGCTGGAGTCGGTGCGAAATGGCTTGGGGCTACTGGAGCGCGACTTCCGTCAGCGATCGAAGTCGGTCGCCACGTCGAGAAAAGGACAAACAACAACAACAACAACAACAGCAGCAGCAGCAACAGCAACAACAGCAACATCCAACGTTGCACCAACAACAGCAACAACAGCAACAATATCAAGAATTGCAGGGTGGATATGAGATTCAGCAAGTGCAGGTCGAGTCTGCAGGTATTGGAAGCGGAAGCGGCCTAGCACAAGAGGAACCACCCCGTGGCGCGATGATCCAGGCTGGTTCTTTTTATTATACCTCAGCAACAACGGCAGCCGCGGCTGGACGTCGAATCGGTACTACGATCGAGGTTCCTTCTGTTGCCTCAACTACAAGCGGCATACAAATGTTACCGAGAAAACGACACGTTATCAAACCACCATCTGCGGCCAATTATCCGCCCTCGCCTGGTAGCGACTCCGGTGATTACGAGCAAACACCCCTTGGTCGAGGTACCGAGTGCTCGCCACCGCCCTTACCTCTTGCTGTCAGTCCACACGGCATTGCCGGCGCTGTTCTCGGTTCTGGTGCTGACATTCTGGCACAACCCTGCTCCTCCTCCAGGATGAAACTACTCGCCGACGAGGCGGCCGAGGAATTCTCGGACGTCGACTCAGCCGGTCCTGAGATTATCTACCCGAGCAATGGCCGTGGTATCGGCACCACTGGCTGCCTATTGCACGGTCCCTGCGCTGCAAATCCACCGCCGGAACCCGCGCCTCCTATACCCCCTCTCCTGGACGAACACCCCTCGGCACCCTCGCACATTTGGTTCAACGAAATCACCTGGGGTAGGTCTCTTATACGACTCGCCTTAATCTTATTATTATTCTCTCATTCTTATTCTTATTATCTTATTTTTCTTATATCTCTTTTACCTATTTTACTTCTTTTACCTTTTCTATCACCGAGCTTCTCATTCTTCGACGTTACGTGCAAGTTATTTATCGATTGGACACCTCAACTTCTCCTTCCCTCTTCCCTTTCTCTTCATGGAATTCTCCTAACCAAGTTTCTCCCCTCGTTGTAATATTCGCTAGTGAACACACGCTGTCTTTCCACTTCGCGATATCTCGGTCTAACGAACCTAGTGTGTACCATAATGTGAACCTTTATAAACATGCAACTTTGCGCAACCATCGAGGCGCCACCAAGTCACCCATCCACCCATTTACCCCTTTCTATATCTAGGGGACAACCTACCTACCTACCTACCTACCTACGCTCTTTCAGCCTTTTCTTCTTCTATTTTAGCCCTTTTGTCGTGCGATACCAATCGATTTCGTACCAACATTATTTGCGTGGCATTTCAATTATTACTTTTTCTTACTCGCTTTCTTCTATCTTTTTCTTTCTCTCTTTATCTCTCTCTCTCTCTTTCTCTCTCTCTTTCTCTCCTTGGAAATATGATTTAAACAAAAATAAATTCTATCGTTTAAATAATTGAAATTAGAATTGCAACAAGGGAGAATATTAATCTAGAAATTCTTCCATGTGTTCGGACTGGCATGCTTTTATATTTCTTCTTTATTTTTATTTTTTTTTATTATAATATAATCTCGATTCGAAAGTTTCAAAAAAGCAGCACTCTATATAATAACTTTTAATTAATAGTCAATGTAATTACTGTATTATTTTAATTAATGCTCTAAATTTTTGATCACGAGATTAATGCAATTACTATGGATTTTTTTTTCAATATGAGCATATTTAATAAATAAACAAGGGCGAATATTAACGAAATTTGAATAAAAAGGTAAGTGTTTGAGGGGTTTTGTATGGGTTAAAGCAACGTTTTTAAATTTCTAGAGTATTTTCAAAAGAAACTAGATATTTTCTTAGCCATTTGCGAACGATTCATCCGAGTTGAACGTTAACGTTGTACGGAAACATTAAGAGTTAATCGCGTTGGTGATGCTTTCAACGTCATCAGAAATTATTAATTTGGTTTTAGCCTTTGATGCCCCGGTGCTTCATCCATCGTAAGAGAACATTTTCAAAGCTTGTTTATCACCTCGCGGTATACTCAAAGAGATTCGAATTTATGCGAACAATCGCAAAGTACTAACGCTTGCTTATTACAATTTTTTTCTTTTGTAGTTTCTTATTTCTATTTCTCTCTTTTCCTTTTTTTAATCATGGACGCACATTAAAAACAATAGGCTTTGTGAAAATTATCTTGATTACTTATTAGAGAGAAAATTTGTATTCTTAGTTTAAATAAATTACATTAGTATTTATAAATGCATGCGGTATAATTTAACTGTTTAATATTATCGTTTTTTTTTTATACAAGATTTCTAAAAATATAAATCATGCACCATAGAGAGTATAATATAGTAGGGGGTAGAAAAGTATATCGAATTGTTCAAATAATCAAACAAATCATTTTCTACAATTTCATGTTAATATTTCGTATGGTCTTATTATTATGTACCTTTAGAATTAATTCAAATATTATAGAAAAATTTGACTATTTTTTCCAGAGACATAAATTCATTTAAAACGTATAAGTGTCAACGAGATAAAACGTGCAAAATTGTTTAAAGTTTTATTCGAACAAATATACATAGAAAAGTTATTAATTAATCCTGCATACAGGGCTTAGATGAAGAGAGTCCGGTTTATAGTAATCCTTGCGCAATGGAGTATGCAAAGTATTATTGGACTTAACGTAAATCCCTAAATACATGTATAATATTTCGTGATCTCTCTTTCTCCGTTGTCAGGTAGATAGGTAGGGCATTGTCATGTCTAGACGGCATATGATATTTGAACTAAAATTCCCGACAAGTCTTTTTCTTGCGAATCCATTTTCGTTGAACAGTCATACTGTGACGCTGACTCAAAGGTTTTTGACGTTTTTAGAGCGCATAGGGGGAGGAAAAACTTTGTTTCACAGAGAGAGAGAGAGAGAGAGAGAGCTTCTGCTTCACCATCTTTTCCGCGGTTATCGTGAAGATTAAAGCAACTTGTTCTCTTTCTTTCTTTCTTTTTCTCTCTTTCTCTTTCTCTTTTTATTTGTACGGACGGATAAGTATAATATTTCTGCTTCGATCGATCTCTCCTTCCACAAGTTGTTCAACCTAGTACAGAAGAGAGTGTATTATACACCAGTACACGTAGTAGAGGTGATCGCATAATCGTTCAGACGTTTTAACGTTTCTTTGCTTCTTCTCTCTTTTCCTCGTGAATCGTAAAGAAAAGTAGAACTTTACCGTGTCGTTTGAACGTAACACTTCGAGTTACGTACTGTTCTCTCTAACCCTCGCCTACGATACACTTCTACCTACCTAACTATCTATACTAACCTCCCAACCTTCCAACCTTCCAACCTACCTACCTCCTATGTACATATCTCTTCAACTTACGAAACGTAAAAGCTTTTTCGAATCGTGTCACCTTGTTTGCACTGCTCTTCTATTCCTGTTATAAAAAACAACAGTCCAGCTCGCCTGGTATATGTTTTTGGTTTTGACTAAATTAACTCTTATTAAAATTCATCACAGAAAAAAAACTATTCATTTTTCTTGTTTATAAATTCTTCATTGTAAAATAAGTACGGTCAGAAACGCAATGGTTTCTTTTAAATGTTTATTGTTTTATTTTTTGTTCAAAGTTTAACCAGCATATTTAAAGTAATCGTTTAGAATGATAATACATACTTATACAGTACTTAGCGATGTTCTTTATAAAGATTTAATTGCTCTGCTTCCGCACTCTCGAGCACGCAAAGGAAGGAGGCCGATAGCGACAACAACGTGTATACCACACCTTTTTACAGATATATATATATATATATATATATATATATATATATATACATGCATAAATATATGTACATATATTTCTACGTATCTGTGTGTTTGGTTCTTCCTATTCGTGTTCTATTACAATGGTTAAACTACAACCAACAAGCTTAGGGTTATACGTTCGTGTGTCCTAAATCGGTGAAACGATCGCAACGAAATTCGATAGAATGATAGATAGATGAGAAGAAAATTCTCCTTCTCCTTATCAGTTTTTCTCTGGCCTCCTTTGTGTATTCATTTCGTTAGTTGTGTGAAAAGGACAGAAAAAAAGACAGAAAGAGAGAGAGAGAGAGAGATGCAGGGGTTGTTCGGTGGATGTTTCAATGGGTTAGATATTTCTCGTAATAATTAATAATAATAATTATGTATCTATCAAAAAAAAAAAAAAAAAAAAAAGAAAATATAGTTCAATGTAATTGTGAAGAGGAAAAAAAAAGGTACACAAACAAACAACCCTCTGGTAAAAAGTTTTCGATCAGACGCATCGTAATACGTAATTAATTAAAAATATACACACACATACTACAGTTTTATATGTTGATTTTAATTAATTGTTATACGTTGTTACTGTTATTTTTGAGATATGTATATTTAATGGGGGAAAAAAAAATATATATATATAAAAAACACAGGATATTTGTGAAATAAAATATAACAGAAATTGCATAAAATACTTTTTACGAACGTTTTTCTTTTTCAAAATTAACGAAATAAATATGAATTTTGACAAGCTGTCGAAATTATCGTCAAAAAATGAAATTTTATTTCTTTTAATAATAATAATAATAATAACAAATCATGAAATTAGATCGATCACTTTTTTCCTGGGTTTCCGCCAGATCAAAAACAACATTTCGTTCCTATATACTTTTGTTTTATTTTTTAATATTAATATATTTTCTTTTTATAATAAATAGCAATTTCTGTTATTTTATATTGCAAACCCCCTATTATTATCCACCTAACCCCCTTTTTACTTTCTCATTTATTTCTCGACAATAAATAATAATAATTATATACGTGTATGTGTGTGTGTGTTTTTTTTTCAATTTAATTTCATATTACTCTGTGTTTGATCGAAAACTTTTTACCAGGGATTGTAGGAGAAGGAGGAGAAGGAGGAAAAGGAGGAAAATGTGGTGGTGGTGATGGTAATGGTGATGGTGGTGGTGGTGGTGGTGGTGGTGGTAATGGAGGTGATGGTGGTGGTGGTGGTGGTGGTGGTGGAGGAGGAGATGAAGGAGGTGATGGAGGTGATGGTGGTGATGGTGGTGGTGGTGGTGGTGGTTGTGACTAAGGTAAGTTATAGGATATTGCCTTCCTTTGACGTCATTTGTTTGAAAAATAACAAGTCGAGTAACAGCTGTGTATGAAGGGGGAGGGATAAATTTCGGTGCTAGGACGGAGGGAGGGCATTTGTCTTTTTTCCTGTTTTTTTTGCTTTTTTATAGAGAAGAAAGAAATGAAAAAAAAAAAAAAATCTAATTCGTTCATCTGAGTCACTACGATTGCGTGGATCTAAAGAGATCTATACCTATATGTACGTATTTTATTATTTCTAACTAATTGCGATGCTTTTGATTAAAGTTTTGATAAATATATGAGAATAATCGTAGGTGTATATTGCAATCTCAAGATCTTATGTATATTTATGCATGTATATTTTGTATATTCATATTATTCTCTTTGATATTTACGATTCTTTCCACTGATGTAATCGATCACGTTTCATCCGTGTTTGGTTCGTACACATGGATTTTCAATTCTTCATATTCTCTCATTTTTATTTATAAATATGTATATGTATATATGTATATACTATTAAATCATACGTTTTATATTTATGATAAAGTTAACGCAATAATGAACATTAGTCTTTGAAATTTTTTTAATGATCCTTGCTATACATATACATACTTCGTACAAATGATTTTGTTTGATCTTTTAATTAAAATATCTGTACCTATGCACACATACATATGTATGAACATGTGTGTGTGTGTGTGTGCATAACGTACATAATAAAAAGTGATAATAAAACAAATCAGTTTCCATAGAAAAGATTATTTTTGCAAATTTAATCAAATAATACGTTTTATCGATTCTTTTTGTGTTATTTTGCATATATAATAATCACATAGAATAATATTATTATTATTTTTTTACAAAAGTACAAAAGGTTTGATAAATACATAATTTTTTTTTTTTTTTTTTAATCTTCATTTAGTAAAACATTTTAACCAGTCTTTTTATATAATACGCAATATTTCATGAATAATATAAACAAATATGAGAGATACAAAATATTCAACCATTTGTTGTTCATTGTGATGACAGTTTGTCAAAGTATATGAAAGAAAAAATTACATTTAGCTTTAATTAAATATGAAAAAAAAAAAAAAAGGAGGAGTTGATGATCAACGAGATAAACAAAAAGCGATGCTTTCTTTCATCGTACATGGTGTGTAGATCTATTTGAATGTTGTTATTACAATGAGTTTTATTATAATACGTATCGATCGATAGTAGTGCTTTATAATCAGCTGTTACCGGTCTTTATCTTATCTTACACGCGGAAAATCGCTACGTATTAAAAAGTGTGTGAGAGAGAGAGAGAGAGAGAGAGAGAGAGAAATAGGATAGAATGAGTGAAAGACAGAGAAAAAGATAATCTTATCAAGTTGTTTAATAAACCAGTTTGGTACGTCGTTACCTTCTTCGTCTAATTTAGTTTCTAATCAAGAATCCGAGATCATTTTCTTTCTTTATTTATTTATCTCCCTCTCTCTCTTTCTCTCTCTATCATTCTTTTTATTACTTTCTCTTTCTATCTTTTTTTTTTTGTATGGTGATACAAACAAGGTAGTACAGAAAAATACTTGATACATTTTCTAAATTTTTAATTACATTTTATAGTGTATTAGTGTAGTAATAGTAATATTTATCTATTTGTATTATTTCTCTTCTACTCTCTTTTCTAGAATTAAATTAATATTGCATTCAATTATATAAATAATCCAATAATAATACTTATCTATTTTTTATATAAATCTTGATCATGCTTTTTCTAAAATTAAATTAATATTATCTATCTTTAATGATGTTTTCTTTAAACTAATAATAATAATAATAATAATAAGCATAATCATTTAGTTATCTATGATCTTATCTATTTTTCATCATCTGTTATATTAGACACCTGTGTGTATACATATTATCCATATAATATCTATGCACATAGGTAATACACATGTAACCTCAATTTGTCGAGCAAACGTTATTAAGAGTATTTCAAAGTCATCCTCTCTCTCTCTTTCTCTCCTCTCTCTATCTCTCGTGGTGCTGCCTCCATCATTGATCACTCTTGTAGTTTACACGCCATAACGCTGCTGCTGCTGCTGCTGCCTATGACACCGTTCCTTTATTAAAGAGGACGTCGAGAGAAGTGCTCCAAATGCTCTTCCTCTTTTACCTCTTCTTCTTCTTCTTCTTCTTGATCCTCCAAGATCCATCATACTTTTTTTTATTTTTTTTTTTTACTTCTACTTTATATCTACTCTACTTTTGTCTATTTTATCTTTTTTTTTTTTTTTAAATTTGTTCACATGATTTTCTACGAGAAAATCAGTCAGTTACATTCTTTTTCTTTTTTTTTACCTTTTTAAATATTTATTTATTTATTTATTATTGTACAACGTTCATATAATTCGTTTAACATATAAATTGATGTTTCAAGAGAGATAATGAATAATTAAAATGTTTCAAGATAGTGTGCAAGATTGTAATTTATTTTCAACATGCAAATTACTATTTTAGATTATTATTTATTCTATCTTTTCTTTGATTATTATTTATTTATAAATATTAAATAGAACAAAATTGAAGTTGACTTGATTATATAATATCTCCTCACTTTGTATATCAATCATTTTTGTTCTCTTCTTCAATGATTTTAATCAATATGAAGTCAAAGATTGTCGATTAATCTTCAATGATATCTAATCTCGTTAGTTAAAATAAAAATAGAGCTATTTTTAAATAATTTCATTAAATTCAGACTCTTTCAATCTTTAATAATTAATTAAATATAACCGAAATAAGATTATGTGACATTTACAAGATTTGAGTTATTATTTCTATTTAAAAACCAATATTTTAAACACAATTGTTAATGTATAAACGAATTATATGATTTTATGGTTACGACCAACAATTTAAGTATCAAAGTAAATTATCTAAAAAAAGAAAACTCTGTGGAAGTTTGCAAAAAAGATATTACAACTTGCATCCCCAACGATCATAACTCATAACAAGTACTAAAAAGACATCACTACGTGGAACGACCAAAAAAAAAAAAAACAAGTTGTAAACATTTATCTTTTTTTTTTTATGTTCTTAATCTCGAACTTTTGCGACATGAAACCGATTCAAACTTTAGAATAATAACTAAATGCTATTCCTCTTGTTAAAGATTTATTATAGCTAGAACTTTACCCAAATGAGTTTTACCTTGGAATGCGTTATTAGACTGTTCAAATATTTAAGTATACATACATATACTACATACATGCATAGATGTATAATCAAGAAATTATGGGATTTTTTTTTTACACTTTCTCTACAAATTTTCATACAACTCACGTACCACAAACAAGTACATTTACGTTCTATCATTCGTTACAATGATAACGAGTTTGTCAGTTTAGTTTAAACAAAAATGATAGACAACAAAAAAAGACAGAGACAGAATATCGAGTTGGTAAACGAGCTTAATCTTTTTGTTTTGTTTTTGGACTATCTGAAAGAGAGACCACCGATGCTTCCAACATATTGCTTTCCCATGACGTATTTGTCGAAACTTTGTTACGTATGTTTCTCACAGTTATCATGCATAACAAGTACGAGGGTGAGTTAAAAAGTTTTGTGAGCCTTAATCTCTTTTCTCTAAAAAAAAGGGACAAAAAAAAAACTTGGGGTTGAACGGAAAATAAATGGTATCTGTGTTAGGTTCAAAACTTTTCAACCCGCCCACCACGTATAAATTGTCGTTGACAAAAAAACGATCCTTTCTCTCTCTCTCTCTTTTTTTTCTATCGTGTTTTGCCCGGTTAAAGTTCGAGGCTACCACCGCCAAGAAGAAGAGGTCTGTGCTTGAATAGTGTCGCTTCGCGGAGTACACCTCGCTTTGTTACATCTTCAAGCGTGTATACTGTATAAGACACTTCTCTTCCTTTTACCTTTTCTCCCTTTTTTCCTTTCTCCCTGTTTTCTTCAAACCCCTCTCCCTCTCCCTCTCTCTTTTTGTCTCTCTCTCTCTCTCTCAACTACTATCGAGTTTTATTACTCGTGCGGCGACCCCGTATCTAACTTTTCAACATTTTATTTGATAAGATTCTTCGTACTATTAAACGATAGGACAACTTGCAAATAAAGGTGTGAACACTTTTTCCTAATTTGTATTTTATTGTATTTTAGAACGTTTTTGTTCTCCATTTGTAAAATATTAGTAGTAACACTTCCTTGAAATTATTTTATTTTATTATATTATTTTGTGCACATTGAAATTTCAATAGATCCGTTGTATGTAAAATTCATGAAATTGCAACAACTCTTCAAAAACTCGTGACCTATAGTTACCTATCACCGCGCTGAGGGTTAAATAAAAATGGAACGAAATGTCAGTCAGATTTCATACACGAATATACACACGCACATATACATAAACAAAGCATACAAAGAGGAAAGAGAGAGGACACAGATAAACGATCTCTCTCCAATGGATTTTTCTATATCCGTCGTTTGATCAATTTATTGGAAACCTCGTAACACACAAAATCCGAAATATTCCAGTCGGCAAATGAAATAGGATTCACATACCAGCTTTGATTTTTCGACAAAATATAAATTAATAATCGCGTTACGAGACTGTATTTTAATTACACGACTATACAATGAACGTGTACGTATATGTATATCTGTATATGTGGGTGTGTGTGTCAAGATGATACGAACAAAGTGAAGTGCAGTTAGGTCGCATTAAAAATGTATAACAAATTGCATGTACAATGAGTCATAAGAGCCCCTGAATTGAATTCAAAGGTAGCCACTTCGAACAGTTTCTCTGAAAACTATGAAACAACACGGTATAATAGAAAAATTCTAATTCGTAGAAGGTCATACAGAGAATATAATTTTATATGAACTTATTGTCTTCGTTTAAGTTTAAATGAAACTATCATTAAAGTTACGCTCACATATTTTGAAATATTCTGTATAAACTGTATGAAAAATCAATGATATTTCGTTCCCTTTTGATTGGATACAAAGTTTGAAGTTATTACAACGTTTTGATCATTTTCGCAATATAGTTATGAACACGTTAGCATCATCCTTGTTAACGACTGCGTCATCGACTTAACGCGAGTTCTATATTCGTGGGCTTTATTAAACCCAGTGAGGACCGGTGTATTCTAGCTTAATAAATATACATGCATTCTTGATTCGTCCATCGACCGTGTCCAGCAGCTTACTCTGGCAACGACACTTAACCTTCTTTCTTCTCTTGTTATATATATATTTATATATATATATACAGTGAGTCACAAGAGTATTCGTATTCGCTCTCAATGTATATTTGAAATAATTGATATTAGCTTTGAAAATGCAAACTTTCAAAATTCTCATACAAAGAGATATGTTTGATATAAATTTAATTGTTTAACAAATAAATAATAAACGATTTATAAAAGACAAGCATTCGTGGAACAAAGTAGGCTTAATCGTACTTCCCATACACATTTACACATAAATATATATATGGATCCAATTCTTTCGATATTTTTAAGTATCGAATAAAAGAAAAAAGAACTAGAGATTGGAAAAATGTATTTTTATTCAAAGTTACGTGAAAAACTAGTCGTGCGGTATATTAGAAACACGTTACTGCATATAACACATTATATTGCTTTTCAAATCGTTGAATCAGAACGCTTGCCCAACAAGATAAAAAGAACAAAAATGCACTCAAGCAATTACGAATGTTTGCGACCGATAGAGAAATTTACTATTCGAGCGAGACTAAAAAAGATAAATATATATATATGTGTGTATGTGTATGGTATAGACGTATGTTTATTACATACATGGTATATAGTAGAGGCAAGCTTGAATTTAGAATCTTCGTAACTCTTTATCTTCTATCTTGTTCCTCTTCTCCTTGGAGACCCTTACTTCATTGATATTTACTATTATGGTGTATAGTGTAGCTAGGGTTAAGGTATACATATGCATTAAACGCGAAGTACCGAATAAAATATGAGTCAAGGAGCTCGTCAGATAGGAGCATCGAAATGAGTGCTCTCTTAATCATGAAATTATTTATTTTTTTCATATTTTTTTGTTAACTATACATACACGAATAATTTATTATGATTTTATATATACTTTTATCATTCTTTTAGAAAATATTTACGTATGAATAATGAAGTAGTCAGGTATCTTCTTCGGATTATTCGACTGTACAAAAATATTTGCTAAAATTATGAAAACGATACGAGATATACATAAAATTGCACATACATAGATTTCAACGCACCAACGATGATTATTTAAAATAAACCTAACATTATTGTATTATTGTTCTAACTTTAAATGTGTTTCTTTAATATTTTCTATATTTTTACTTTATTTTGAAAAATCAAATGTGATCATATGTACATTTGTTTGTTTTAGTTTTTCCAAATGTGCCGCCCGCCCCAGGAATGCCTTGTCAAGGAGAAGACAGTGAGTTTGTTTAATTGCATTTCAATGCAATTAGTATTTATATATAGTAAACCTAGAATATTATACCGATGCTCGTTGTTATTGTGTTTTATAGTAGTGTTGCTTTCGAATCGTGTCTTGATACGTAAACTAGCCAGCGAGTTGGTCGACAATAAAATGGATCAACCCCATCGATGGAAAATTTGTAAATTGATCCGAACGATGAATCATTTACTAATCATTATAACTCATAGTCATTTTCATCGTCATCGTCATCGTTCGTCATACAGATGAGAATCTTTACAGATGTACGAAATTTATGAACATGTATTCTGTGCCAAATAATTGAATTCAAAAGCTATGTTTATATCCAAGTAATATTTTTCTCGAGAAAATGAAAGCTTTTTATGCACGGAGAGAAAAACATTCGAAAATTTCGCGCTAATCTCGAGGACGACGAAATAAGCGTAGAGAGATGTTTACAAATTTTCCGTCGTGGGTCGTTGTCGTTCTTTTGTTGTATTTTACATAGATATTTTCTTAACTTACATATTTCGCGTAAAACGGGATCATCCTTCTCGCGATGTGTAGTGTGTTCTGTTTTAAAACACGTGCGGTACTTCTGATCAAAGCATGGAACATTTGAGTCTAATCCAACTTTTCCTTCATGTTGTCCAACACGGTTAGAGAAACGTTTCAATTTTATTTACACGTGAATAATGCGATTAAAATCGTACATTCAAACGTAGTACGTGAAAGAAAAGCGTGAAAAGTAGAAGAACAAAAAAAAAACGAAAACAATTAATTGCTTGGAAAAAATTAATAGTCTTTGTAACACATTAAAAATCATTTTTAATTATTTTACATATCATCACACGAGCAGCAAATCCACAAAACCACACATATAAATACATGCATACATGAACCACATATAAAATATGCAACACTACATAAGAATTTACATTAATACACCCACACGATCATTTATTTTAGCAATTCTGTTGCCACTTCCGTTGCTATGCGTTGTTGTCATTGTTGTTGTGTTGGATGTGTTCAGTGTATGTGGTTATTACGATGTCATGCTTAACTCTCTCACACTATGATTTAATTCTCGTCTTTTATTTCAATTGTTTTTTGTTTTTATTTCGATGTATTATATGTGAGGGGGAAAAAACCAAAAGTGAATATTACAGGTATTCCAATCATCGTATACCCCGTCACTTGTTAATTTACCACCCCCCTTCATAAAGTTCCTTCAACCATTTGTGACATTTATTTGGTTTCATTTTCCAAAGGAAGCATATACAGACGCGGAGCACGTAGGTGGAGGAAGCTGTACCGGGTGAATGGACATATATTTCAGGCGAAACGCTTCAATCGGGTAAGCACACAAATTTATATACATAGTTTATATATATATTTTTTTTTTTATAATTAAAATCGTTCATTATTATTATTTCGAAATATATATGCATATAAACATATATATATGTATATACATATGTATATATTTCTTCTCTCATATACATACCAATCACCATCGAGCTTTTATATATAAATAGAACTTTGTTCCATTCACGTTGAACATAATCAAACGACATACCAGGAAAGAGGAAGAAGGAAACTTGCTGGCTAGTGAAAGTTCGACGATGAGCTTTCTTGCAGGATGAGAATTTTCTCATCTTTTTCTTTTTTCTTTTCTCTTCTTTCTTCAAAAAAAAAAAAAATATATATTAGACGCAAATATTTAATACTTTTCGCTGTTTTTGGCATATATAGTAATCGCTGCCGCCTATGTATTATATTTAAACATATACGTTATTGAATATTATTTCATTGATCATAAACTTGTGCGTGTGTGGGGCTGAAGAGTTTATGTTAATAAATATTTCTTCGATGGTTTGGAGATGCTGAGAATAAAATATGGTGGATCGAGATTTTGATATCTCGATGTGGAATAGAATGTTTTTATATATACGTGTGAGTAAAAAAGAGAAAGATCTACAAACACATGTATATACACATACACGAATAAAAATAAATACACAAATGAAAAGATAAAAAAGGGCCAATATGGGTATAGGTATTACCGATAACTAACTTCCTTGTTTGACTTCCTTCTCAGCGGGCGTTCTGCGCGTTCTGCCAGGATCGGATCTGGGGACTGGGTCGGCAGGGATTCAAGTGTATCCAATGCAAGCTCCTTGTACACAAGAAATGTCACAAGGTGGTGCGGAAGCCCTGTTTGAGCATGCAACAGCAGCAACAACAACAACAACAACAACAACAATTGCAGAGCACGGAATCCCAGACGATCGACAGGAACGGAGATCAACAACAGCCTGATTCTCTCCGTTGCAGTCCGGCTGCTCATCTCGAAGACGAGATTGCTGAGTCGCCGATCGTCGAGGAGCACTCACGTAATCGTAAGAAATCTAAACAATCCTAATGAAAACAAATATACAAGAAAATCTTGTGTATTATTGAAGATATTATTGAATGAAGAATTCTTATTAAATGTATGAATTGAAAATAAACAGGAACCAGCAGTTACGAAGGGGAAGAATTGGCATTGGACACGGGTACCGGGGCTGATAATTCAAACGATATGCAGAGACAGTACTCGTTGAACGATTTCGAACTCATCAGGGTGATCGGTCGTGGCTCATATGCAAAAGTTCTAATGGTCGAACTTAAACGTACTAAGAGAATTTATGCGATGAAGGTGATTAAAAAGGCATTGGTAACAGATGACGAGGACATTGACTGGGTGCAAACGGAGAAGCATGTATTTGAGACTGCCTCGAATCATCCCTTCCTCGTTGGCCTTCATTCTTGTTTCCAAACACCCTCGCGACTCTTTTTTGTTATCGAATTCGTCCGAGGTGGAGATCTTATGTTCCACATGCAAAGGCAGCGTCGACTTCCAGAAGAACATGCACGCTTTTATGCTGCTGAAATTAGTCTTGCGTTAAACTTCTTACACGAGAAAGGTTAGTAATAATTGGAAATTTGGTTAATAAATAAATGCGCGTGACTTTTGCTTTTCACTTTGATAAAGAAATAATGAACAAAATTAATTTCGACAGGTATAATATATCGAGATCTAAAGCTGGATAACGTATTGCTGGATCATGAAGGACACGTCAAGTTAACAGATTATGGAATGTGCAAAGAGGGTGTACGAGAAAGTGATACTACTGCTACTTTCTGTGGGACACCTAACTATATAGCTCCAGAGATATTGCGTGGAGAGGATTATAGCTTTTCAGTCGATTGGTGGGCTCTCGGCGTTTTATTGTACGAAATGCTTGCGGGTCGTAGTCCTTTCGATATAGCTGGTGCTTCGGAGAATCCCGATCAGAATACCGAGGATTATCTCTTCCAAGTAATATTACAAAAGACGATTCGTATTCCGCGATCGTTATCGGTAAAGGCCGCTTCCGTTTTGAAAGGCTTCCTTTGCAAGGATCCCGCTGAGAGACTTGGTTGCGGAAAAAGGCCTTCGGCCTTTATCGATATAGTCACACATTCTTTCTTCAAGGCTATCGATTGGGATATGGTATGCCACTTTCTTTCTTTCTTTGTCATTCATAAAAATAGATAGGTGATTTTTTGAATATAATGGTTCTAACGAGCTATGATGTTAATCGATAATCCGCAGCTTGAACATAAGCAAGTCACGCCGCCATATAAACCACGCTTGGATTCTGATCGAGATTTGGCTAACTTCCCACCAGAATTCACCGATGAACCAGTACATCTAACGCCGGACGATCCGTAAGTTTTTTTTATTATCTTTTATCTTTGATGAAATTTATTTGGAAGTTATTTTATGAAACTCTGTTATTTTTCATTTATACAGACTTTTTTCAGACTTATCATTGCCATATTGGTTTAAATTAGATTTTAAAGATTATTTCATCAAATTCATTGTTATAATTAACAGTGTATAATAATATCATTTTACTGACATTAGTTTCTTTCATATTTTTCTAGGAGAGTTATTGATAAGATTGATCAAAGCGAGTTTGAGGGTTTTGAATACGTGAATCCGTTATTAATGTCTCTGGAGGATTGTGTGTGACAAGAGCCGCTTGTAGTATTGCCACGGCACATTCAAGAACAGCAACAACAACAGCAACAACAGCAACAGCAACAACAAATGCAACAGTTTTACATGGAAGAATTGTCGAACAAACTGTCAAAGTTACGAATCGATCCCCTCCTTCGTATAAGCTCTGAAAATCAGGGATATCATAACGATGTTTTCGTAATGACCTATTCGCAAGAAAATGAGAACGACAATAATTACAACGAGTATCATCTGCCGCCAATCTTCCCGTTTCGATACGAAAGGCCGATGTGCTCCCGTTCTCTTAGTATTACTGATGTCACTTACGATTCTGGTAACAATAACAGCAACAGCAGTAGCAGTAACAGCAACAAAATGGATAATAACAACGCAGTTGTTTCTACTAACAATTATGATGAAAACGATTACGATGATGTGGAGGATGAGAGTCCTAGAAAAGGATTATTGAAGCAGATATTTTGCCTTCCATTAAATTAAGATCCTTATACACACATACACATAAAAATGGGGCGAGGGGGTTTTTCTGCGTTTTTAAAATGAAACGAAAAGAAGAGAAGATAAAAAATAAAAATAAAAATAAAAATAAAAATAAAAAAAAATAATATAAAAATAAAGAAGGAAGAAATATTTGCTTCCCGGTATTATTATAATAATACGATAAACGATGATCGATTATATCTATCGTCATTTTTTTATAAACAAAGACAGATATGAGATTTGAGGCCTACGATAATGTTGTGAACTTTTATCAAAGTTCTCTCGTTTGACTTCTGTCAAAGTAGTAGGACGAGCGCATTCAAATTCGTCATACATTCATATATACATGTATATATACATATGTGATATATACTTTCATATATATATCATATATATAATATATACACTCACACATTATAGGAATTGTACCCTTACTTTAATTCTCTTGACATGGTGCTGCAATATGAATTTATTCTATTAACGTCTAACGTTATTTTCAGCTACTTTTAATGCTGGGAAATGAGGTTAAAGAAAATAATTAAGAAGAAGTAGTAGAAGATGATGATTATAACGATGATGATAATGATGATGATAATGATGACGATGGTGATGATGATAAGGAAGAAGAAGAAGAGGAAAGGTGGTGACAGGAGAAGAAGGCAGAAGAAGGGGAGGGAGAAGATTAAAAAAAAAAAAAAGAAGAGAAAACGTACCTGACTGCTTCGACTAATCTCTCTTTCTAATTTAAAATATGTTATTCCATTGTGCAGTCATTCCACTTATATCTATAGGTATAGATATATAAATATAATATACAGACATAAATACATACATTTACACATATACTAATTAACGACGATTAATTAACAGTTTTTGCTTATTCTTCAAATTTGAACGATAATTTTAATCTGTTCAATCTAAGTTTAATCAGGCGAAGTAAGTTGACGCGATTTAACAACAATAACTAAAAAAAAAGTATTATAAGAATTAGAAATTAGATGCATTTTAAATGCCAACATACCAAACGTATAGGTGTAATAAATAATATTTCTACGATGATCGACTAGAAATGATTGAGAGAATTTTTCAAGTATTTTCCTTTGTTGTTTAGAAATTTTCTTTTCTTTTTTTAATTGCTTTTTTTTATTCATATATATATATATATATTTTTATTTTGTTTTAATTGAACTAATAATTACACCGAAAAATATAGCTTACAATTAAAATATACGAATAGTCATGTAGTCAAATGATAGACACTTTGAAAGTGTGTATGCACTTTGATTATATACCGCGTTATTATTAACAATGAAACGTTATTCATATATTATTATATATATATATATATATGTAAGATATATATATATATATGTAAAAATATATCAAGTCGTTGTAACTGTGGAAAAAAATAACACGTTCCAAATATCTTTATCGAATGTTTGTGTAAAACCATGCGCAAACTTATATAATTGAACCGATTATTATAAAAGTGGTGTTTATTGTTGACAAACAAAACATTGAGGAAACTTAATTTTTATTAAATATAAATAAAATATCTAAATTATGAGTGTTTCTCAATTTTTTTTAAATGTCCTTACACTACTTTCATAATAAGAGGTAAATTTTTTTTTTTTTTTAATATATAGTTTATTTAGAGAGCGATAGACAGAGAGTATTAATAAAATGTACATATAAAGTCAATTAAGAACGTATTTTCTAGATGCTACATTTAATTATACCGTTTGTATAATTGCATTCGCTTGATAACAAATAAAAATGATATTATTATTATTATTATTATTATTATTATTTGCATATATATTTTTGTTATTTTTTTATTTGCTTGTTTCTTGCTTCGTTTCTTTCGAGAGAGAAAAAAGAACCTTGTTTGCAGTTACAACGATTTTTATACATTGACCTGAAGTATTGCTAAATTAAAAAAAAATATAAAAGACAAAAAAAAAATGAAGAAGAAGAAGAAGAAGGAAAAAAGTATTTATTAAAAAAATGCCAATTCTCGGAAAATAATTAGTTAAATACTTTCGAAGAAAGATAATATTACATATGTATAAAAGGATAAAAATTAAATCAATTCGAATTATATTGCAAGTACACTTTGAGAGGATAAAGCAGAATGTGTTATTGAACTTTCATTTACGAATGTTGCGTATTACACCTTTTTAAATAAGATTAATTAAAAATAATAATTATTAATATTGTTTAATAAGACAGAATTTTAAATAAAAAAGAAAAAGAAAGAATAAGAATAAAAAAAAAAGGAGACAAAAATGCAAAATATGAAAGTTGTCAATAGGAAAAGAGAGAAAGAGAGAAGAGGAGGAGGAAGTAATATTTGGTTTTCATATAAATTTATGCGAGGACAAAAAAATTATATAAAAAGAAAATTATAAAAAAAACATATATATAAATATATAAATAAAGAAAAAAAAAAAGAAAAAAGAAACCAAGTGCTGAAGTTTGTAAACGCACTGATTATAGATTGTATTCAATTTTTAAAATGATTGATAAAATAATTCGTTTTCGATTTAAACGCGACGATAGGAGTCTGATTTTAAAGTGACAACATTTATCAGATATTTACTAGATTTAGATAGATAAGTAAATAAATAAATACATAAATAAATAAATAAATGAATATATGAAGTAATTATACGGCACATATAACTTCAACATGATGTGTGATCGTCTTAAATAAAAATTAAATACATTCTCTAGCCTGAGAAGTTATAATTCGATAGAGAAATTTTATATTGCCGTTATATAAAAATATATATATATATATATGAAAACGATTGAGACAAAATGAATATTAAAATAAGATTTTATTGGAATAGAAGAAAAATAAATGAAAAAAGGAAGAAAACAAGAATGAATGAAAGAAATGGTACGCGAAGGCTTTAGTATAATAATAATTATAATACTATTACTACTAATAATGATACTAATAATAATAATAATATTATTAATAATAATAGTAATAATAATATGATTCCTATATACGCCATTTTTTCGAGTCTAACTATTTACTTTAATTAATGAAGAAAAAGATAATGGACAAATGAGAGATATTAAATAAACATTCATTTACACACGCGTATAAAACGGCATTGAGAAAAAGTAAATGTATATTTATCGCATATATATATGCGGATAAAACATTTATTATAATAACAATAATAATAATAATAATAATAATAATAATAATAATAATAATAATAATAATAATTATAATTATAATAATTCTAGTTAGATCATTGCACGATATATTCAGGGTGGTGGTTGCATGAGAGAGATATATCTTATTCGTCGTATTAAAACACGTTAAACGTTATATAATACATGTTATATACATATATATCGCTTTTATTGATTAACTTTTCCTATATATATATATAGAATCGTCGAAATAATATTAATAATAATAATTAAAAAAAATATATACATAAAGATATAAAATTCTTTACGATAATATCTTCTCTACAATTGTCCGACCACCCTGTATTATTAACTCGCATGTACATATATACGCATGTACATAGCTTTAAATGAAATAACAACAAATGGATAAATAAATAAATAAATAAATAAATAAATAAATAAATAAATAAATATATTAATTAATTAAATGAAAGCAAAAGTATGTATTGAGTCGTAAGTATTTCTGTAGATTTAAGAAGATACAATTATTGTTAGGACTATTTGAAAAATTCTTGGCCTTTGTTTTTTAATTCCTTTTTTTTTTGTTTAGAAAATTTTGTTTTAATATAAATTACATGAAGTGGAAAAAATAGAAAGGAGCATGAATTTTTTTAACTGGTCCACGTAAAGAAGAACTCTAAAATAATATATCAGGGGACTGTGGTTATTTGTAATATAGTAATTTCAGTACTATAGATATATATACATATATTATATAATACTACTATTACTACTACTACTACTAAAAAACATTAACAACAAAATTATTGTACTTTTGTTAAGTTAAATAATTTTTTTTATTCGTGACAATCATCGTCGTTGTTGTCGCAATAAGTTCATTTGGAAAATATTTTATTGTCTATTCGCTAACGAAGTTATCAAATTATTATTATTTTCAACGAGTGTATTTGAGGCCTTTAAAATTGCGTTATATTGATTAATAAATAATGTAATATTATTTATTAATAACTTCGTCGGTGATTAACCTAACGTCCGCGCACTTTTTGCTTCCAGCAGCTCAGGCACACGTTAGAAAAATAAAAAGAAAATAGCAGAAGGCTAAATAAAATGACAGTTTAATTAGAAAGAAAAAAAAAAAACAATATGTCATAACTAATAACTAATGCAGATTAAGAAAAGTTATATGAATGCTAGCATATTACAAAGACCGCATTGTTTTTATATAGAGCCATGGTATATATATACATATATAATAATTATTAATGTTAATTGATATTATTATTATTATTATTATTATTATTATTATTGGATGTGCGATATGGTAGAGTATAATAAGCTCATAAAAACTGCAAAAGTTGAATTTGTATTATTTTTATTTGTACGATTTCCGATGTATCTAATCTTCTAATATTAGAACGATGATTAGATATACGTACCACGACGTTTAATTATTATTTTTATTCCTGACGTTATTATCCTATTATTATAATTATTATAATATAGTAGCTTATATATACATATATATAAAGAGATAAAAAAAACTAAACGCTTATAATCCTAGGATTTGTCATGCGATTAATTTGCTAATATCATATTCGCGCACCGAAGGTGAAGTTATTTGTTGTATTTATCCATCGTGATAAAAAAAAGGTTGAAAAGCCTCTATTGTTCATGCTTTTCCATTTCTTTCGTGTTTTAACGCGACAAGAAACTACACACACACACACACATAGTACATATATTACGGATGGCCTCATTATTACTGTTTAAAACTATCCTACGTATATTTGAAAAGAAATTGTGCTAAAAACGTTATTACTGCATACACATTGCCGTTTAATAGTATTTTTATAAAGTTATGTTTTTGCAAATAGAATTATTGAGCATTAAATATATCGTACATTAATACAACAATTATTATTATATTATTATTATTAATATTAGTATAGAATACTATTACTATTATTGTCATATTATCATTATCATTATTATTATTATTATTATTATTAGTATTATCATTATTATTATACTTTTTATTATTATTATCGTTATCATTATCATTATTATTATCATTATTATTATCATCACATTAATTTACGACGTGAAAAAGCGAATTGGTTCCTTAATCGATAGTACGAAAATAAATAAGTAATTACCGCAAAAGACACAATTATTTATGTATTATCTACAAAGTTAAAAAAAAGAAGGAATAGAGATGAAAAAAAATAGAAGAGAAAATAAAATGCAAGATAATATCTTTAAAAAGGAATTGTAAAGAGAGAACTTAGTCGAGATATCTTGCGGTTAACTTTAAAGAAGGGCATGTATTTTAAAGAGATTAATCACAGGAAGAGAAAATAAATTACAAGAAAAATAAAATTATAACTTATATATATACATAGGTTTGACTGTTCGAAGTTTAATCAGATTGAAAAAAAAAAAAAAGTAAAGAAAGAGAGAACAAAAATATATATAAAATATATATATATATATATATATATATATAAATAATTATATGCTCCAACGTTTAAGAATGAAAAAATAAAATAAAATAAATATAAAAATAAAACGATACCTCGTATATAGTTAGTTACGTAGGTAATAAACATAAATAAATAAATATAAAAAATTGAGGAGGGCATATGCTATAGAAAATATGAATTCATTTTTCACTTTCGTGGATCACGATACAAGGATCAACGTTGGTACTTTATAATATTCTCGATACATACAATAAAAGCCCTTATCGAATACATTTGTCAAGTTTATTAATTACATCCTATGGTGCATATACCTACATATACCTATGTTTGTATTTCTGTTTAATTCTTACATTTCCATAAAAAGGAATAATCTAATAAGATGATCTATTTTCTTTAAACAAGAAAATTATTGCAATAATGTAAGATAAAAAATAGTAAAAAAAAAAAAAAAAAAGGATCATTTCTTTGCATGCAGAAAATAATTTTTTATGTGATCAGATGACCCTTTATTAAAAGAACAAAAAATTGTGAGAATAATTTAAAAGGAAGATTGTGTTCTTATAAAAGACAAAAAAGAAAAGAAAATGGATTATGATTTTTCGTGATTTTTGAGATAATATTTATCGTGGAGCTTGAGGAAAAAAAGGGTGAGAGCTTTATTAAATCAACGCATCGTCTATTTCTAACTCTCGCCCTTTTTCTCTATCTCTGTTCCTTCTTTTATTTTCTCATCCCTTCTTCTCCTTCTCACCATCAGAGTTTGCGCTATTGCGATTACTTTGCTTTGATCGACCCATACCTTCGTGAACAAAAAAATAATGAAAATATTGTGGATGAAATTAAAGGCACGTTGTTGATCATTCTAACTTTTTTGTCTTAATAAAAAATGCATTAACATTCTTCTTTATTTTATCTTTGGAAAAATAATTTACGATTACGAAAGAGGAAGACAACTTAGATGAATTTTAGTCATATAATACGCGTTTCTTTCGTATGCAGAATCACGTACCATTCGTACACATACAAATATTATTCTATTTAAATTTACATAGATATATCTTTTAAGAATATTTTTTCTTCTCATCATTTAAATCACATTGTTTTACGATTTTGTGCCATAAGTGACATACATTCATTTATATTCCAATGCATAAAACAGAAATCATACATTCATTGCAAATCATTGCATTTTTTTATATGTAAAGGAAGGGTGTTCAATTAAATTGTTTTACAGAAAAGAAATATTATAAATTATAAAATATTATAATTCTATTAAAAAAACCAACAATGAATTTTGTTTCCTTTTTCTTTTTTTCCTGTAAAACAAGTTTGGAGACACTTTGTATGTTAATTAAATAAAATCTATATTTTATAATAGTATTTATGAATAGCGTAATAACGCGTACATTAAATTTCCATACACGCTATTGATAATCGTCAATTAACGCAGGATTGGTGCCTTTTGATAGCTTAACATAGATACACACACGTATACACACGTAGACGAACTCAATTATATTATAATTTATGCTGCTAAATTACCAGGGTGAAAATGTAAATTATCCAATAGATCGTAGAGGATAATTGACTATTTCTATTTGTAATTCGTATTCGACTACGTGCATAGGTGTTATGGGAGAATACGTAAATACGTGACTTCTAGTACGTATATCGAATAATCTATTAAAACGAAAATCTGTACAATTTCTGTTTATCTCTTTTACGCCACGATGGCAAAGATAAACCACCAAATGCGTGATAGTTCAATCATTTATAATTACAAACATGCAAATATACACATTTATATTAAGATCATTTTTAATTCATCTATATCACGTTACGCTCGATTTCCTTTGAAATATTCGATAATTAGTTTTCGATTCAGTTTACCAAATATTTCCAAGGATTCCGCAAAGTACATTTCATTAAACTATTTCCACGGGTTTGTTAATTTATCCCGATTAATTAACAAATCTAATTTTATATCTTCCTAATTACAGAATTTAAAAATTAGGATTTAATTTGTTTCTTTCAACTGTTTCAATTCTTTTAAATAAAAATGTTAAAGAAACGTTCTTAACGAGTAGTATAATAAAAATAATAAAACCATAGACGTTTCATCTTGGGTGTTGAGAGTTTCGGGTATTCAAAAATAAACTTGGGAATGTAATTTTAAATGGAGGTCCAAGAAGAAGCTCTTAAAAAGGACAACTTTTTATATTACATTTCAGGCCCCCTAGCAAGGACTAGCAATGGAATAAGGGAGTCCTTTGCTACTTTTTCTTTACGTTCTCTTATTCAATGGTATATATATTCTCGTTGGATGGTGATCGTTCGTTCGGCTTTTGCTTTGAGAAAGAAAAAGTTGTCCCCCTTTTTTCCTAACGTGTTTTCTTTTTCTTTTACTCTTTTGCCCTAAAGGGAACTAAACGATCCTATCTTTTTCTCATTGTCATCATATTGTCATACATATTGTCATCGTATTGTCTTTTTATGTTAGAAATGAAAATTTTCATCATTTTTATACTTATTGCTCTTCTTTTCCTGTTTTTTTTTTCTTGTTTGCTCAAATAAAAAAAAACGCGTGTATCCATCGAAGTCTTCAATCTGAAACATTTTTGTAAACCTGTGCAAATATATTAAAAGTTATATTAATTATGGACTATTAAATATGTATATATATATTTCATATTTAGTTTTAGTGTGTGCCTTCAGAAATGCATTTATACAAATATATCAAGTGGAGGATAATAAAAAAGGTTTGATGATAACTCCAACGAAGATCACCTGCAACAAAAAGAAAACTATATTAATAATACAATCAAGTGATATGAAGTAGCCTAACATATGAATCGTCCAATTCGTAGATGCACTTTTTAATTATATTCTATAATTATTTTTATCAAATATCTATCTACCATTGCTATGAAGTTAAATATAAAAGAAGTTATTTTACATTTAGAAAAAATAAAAAAAAATAAAAAAGTAAAAGTACATATATTAAGTTACTAGAAAAAATAATATCCATTAATTATGATGACTAATACTTTAAAACTGTATTATATAGAGAAGAAAAAATTAGAAATTTAATGAAATACGATCACAGTTAAAAATCTTAAAGGCAAAAAAAAGAAAAGAGAGATTACTTTAATATTTACTGAACGTTATTTAAGCTTCAAAATGTAATAAGAAGGAAATTAAAATTTTTTGACTCTAATTAAACACATGTGCATCTTTTTGACGATATAGACACAAGTTTGGTGTCCCAAGGAGATGGAATGATCCATCATCTCCACTTACAACTAAAAATTAATGACGAGCAAACAAGTAAACGATAAAATATAAAATATGACTAGAGAGCCATTCTCTAAAGGTTCGAACTTGCTGTTAAACCTTTGAAAATAACTCAATAGCCTCAGTAGTTGCCCTCTTGAGCCACAATTAAGTGGGGGCCTCTTCGGCATTAAGCCTCTTCTTTCTTCATTCCATGAAAACTGCATTTGGACATTTCCTACGTGCGAGCAAGATAAGATCTTTCATACTAATGTTGCAAATGAACTCGTATTTTGTTACAATTCTAATTCTCAATTATTGAAAAAATTAATTTACATTTCGCGTTCACTTTTCTAGCTCGTGGACCATCAATGAACTTAGAGTTCATTGACCATACACGAGAATATTTAATTGAATGTCCAAGCAGATAATAATTTCCCTCGATGACCTAATAACACTTCGCACTATTAACGTTGAATAATAAAATCGAATTGAAATAAGTAGTGCAGTAAATGTAATGCATTTTCTTGCAATACCTTCATTTCATTAATTCTTTATGTTTAGTAATATCAAATATTTGTAGCTGTAAGACGAAATCGCGATAGTGCGTAGTGCTAATCCTGAAATACTTAAAACTAAGTATCAAATGCATCAAAGAATTTGCGAATTGAATTCGATTCTATCTCGTTCGAGATAAAATCGAAGTAGAAATGAATCTTTCAAATGGTTGCAAATACCTTTGAATCATGATACATAATAAAGATCACAGAATAGTCACAAAATAAATTAACAAATCAAGCATAATATAGAATGAGATGATAAAATTTTGTAACAATTCTGTATAAACCAGGAGGCGGAATTTCCACTCCGGAGTGGAAGCAAAAAGTCTAATGCCTTTCCTGGATCCTACCTACTTAAAATTAAAGTTTTCACATTCATTCAGAGAAGTATGCTACCTGCCTGCCTATTATCCATATTTTTACCCATTTTAAGAAAAACCATACATACCCACCCACTCACTCCACGGTTCTCACACATACCACCAGGGTGCAAAAGCCTAAACTAGAGAGCATGCCCCGGGGCACCTCCGACACCCTAGTTCAACCACGTTTTCTAAACTTATATGCTAATGGGTATACGTACGTGTTGCTGTAATCGACTGCCAAGGCTAATGATTATTGCATAAAAAAACTAAAGCAAAAATACACGTATACACTAGTATATTTATATGCATACTAGTAATATACAAGTATATCAAAGTTTCCACAAATAAATGCAGTAACTCTACTATGCAAACGATTATCAAAAAAATTAGAAATATTTAATATAAATATAAGAATGAAGATAGATATGTAGAAGTAATGCTTTAAGTATTTAATGATGTATTAAATGAATAAAAAATATCGCGAAACGATGTACAATACACACTACCTAATACGCACACACAGGTGTAAAGTACATCGTGCAATCACTAGCACAATAACAGCCGCCAATAGGGGAAAAAACTAAAACTAAACCCACGCTAACTGTTTCTCACCCATACGTGTAACACCTGGGCATACGCATAGATGAGAACGCAGAAAGTATGGGGGGAGAAACGGGAGATTAGTATATTAGAAGCTGAAAATCCTGATCTAAAAAATATGATTAACACATATATAAATATATCAAAAGATTTTAATAAAAATTCATCTAAACGGGCTAAGGACTCTACAAGTCATTTGGTGAATAATGACTTAAACAAGCGAATGAAAAAAAAAAGTTACCCCATATGAAACAATTATAGTTTCGAGGTAAGGATGTATTAAAAGACTCTACAATAATGATGGATATTTTTTGCAAACCTCGGACGATTCTTTCATTAAATGGCTGTTCTAATGAAAGAACTGGGCTTTGAGCCACCACTTAATTGCCAGAATCTATCCGTTCGCGAATTGGGTTTGTCTTCTTGCTCATTTATTAACAATATCGAAGTATATATTATTTATTTAATATTAATAGATTATTCTCGATTAGATAAACTATGTACGAAGCAATACATGTAAGACATTTATTACATACTTTTCTGGACGAAAACGAGTAAATTAATGCTCAATTTCATCACTATTGACCACGAACAAAACACGTAATAAAAAAGAGAGTGCATTTATTAATTGCATTATTAATTAAATGAATTTAACCGATGAGACAAGAAAACCTATCCTAAACTAATAATAAAACATACAATAAAATATACAATTTTCATGAGTAACTCCTAAAAAGGAATTACTCATGTGCTCGTCAATAATTTATTTAAATAATTACAACCAGTAACTCGTGCCGATTTGGACCTTTCATCCTCGGCATGATTGAGCACTGGAGGGACTTTAAATAAAAACTCACGATTTAAGAAGTTCTGCGATGGCTCCAAAACACTCCTACTTCGCAGCAAGTATTGTACCACCAAAAGTCCATCGAAGATTCATCAAAGATCCATCGAAGAATTCATTCAACATCTTTGAAAGGAAGAGAATCCATGGTTTCATCTGTAAAATAAAATAGACAAAACGATAAGTTATCTGGAATATTATCCAAAATCATGTTAAAATAAAATCGAATAAAAATGAATACTTACAATGCATTCCAATGGGACGAAGCTCAATGGCATCACGGTGATGCACACCTCGCGTGAATCTAATAACGCGGTATAAACGAAAATAAGAAACTATAGATGAGTTTCTTATCGCGAATCCGAAATTTTATTATACGACGAACAACACTGACTCTAATTCGCGTTTGATTTTAACTTATTACTCGCGCCCGATCACTGATTCTAAACTGCACTAATTCAAAGACTGCATTGCTCGCAGTCAAATGCAAGAACAAAAATTTCACTCCCAGTCACTTCACATGGGCCATACGTGCACGATTGCAATCTGAAACTGAAATAAAAAACAATACTATTAATATCATTACTATTACAGAAAATCATTAAAATTTTTAAGGAATTATTTAATAAAAAAATATACTCACTTTAAATCTTTATTGATGAAGGCACAATGGGTCTCCTATCCTTAGGATAATGATGACAATGCACAAATAATGACTATAAAACTGCATTATAAATGCAATTAATTCAATTAACACTAGATTTATGGACCGAGCAAATGTGATTCATTTCAAGCTTTTTTGTTACATATATATAAAATAGAAATATTTTAATTAGTTGTAATTTAATAAAATTTAAATTTAATTAATTTTAAAATAGAATATTTTTTAAAAATATATATTAATTTTTAATGCTGTAATGAAATATGCATGAATATTAATTCCTTTCCTCTACCTACTTTTGCATTTAAATAATGTTTGTAAATTCTTAAAAAATAGTGAACAAATCTAGTGTTAAACGAATTTCTAAATGAATTTAATTAATAAAATGTGAATACCATTCCAACGATGATCTGAAACACAAATAAAAACAAAATAATATAAATTGTTGTTATATAAAAATTATTATAATTATTGAGAAAATGTTTAATACAAAAATTGACTTACGTTTTTTCTTCATTGATGAATGCACGATGGGTCTCCTACCCTTAGGATGACGATGAGCACATGTTTAAACCGAATAAAAGAAACTTGCGAGTTTCTTAACTGAGCAAACGAAACTTTAACATGCGACGATCAACACTGAATTTACTTGTCGACTTTTTTATATTTTATTTTAACACGATGCAACACACGATAACCTCATTGCCTACGCGCTCGATTGCAATGATTTTCTGAAACATAACAAGAAAAAGAACAATTAATATCACTGTTGTAATAAAAATCAATTGAAATTATCATAAAAATGTTTGATAGTAAAATATACTTACTTTTAGTCTTCGTTGATGACTGCAGGATGGGTATCCTACCCTTAGGATGACGATGTATAAAATAAAATTAAATAAAAAGTCTGAAAAGCTGAAACATACTAAAAATTATATTACAATATTTCCTGTAAATCATTCCTGAAGGCAGGGCACACATTAAAACCCTTGAATATTTTTGATAAAATATTCAATGGTAAATAGAAAGAAATAATTTAATAATCTATGAGAGTTGACATAATTAAAAGTTAAAGTTATTAAATATTTGTGAAATTGAACAAAGTATGCAACTATTTGCTTGAAATATTACATATCAAGTATGTAATGTTAGTATAAATATTAATTAAAAATCTTTAAAGTTGTCTAAATAAAACAGTAATTGTATCAGCAAACTCAATAAAGAGTAACATAAAAAATAAACCAGATTTTATACTATTCAATGCAATGAAATACTTTTTAAACTATTAAAATTAAAAAGATAATGTTAGAAATAAAATAATTAAATAATTTAATACGCTTTATTTTCGTAGATGTTGTCTCGTTGAAAGATAGAAAGCTAATAGGAAGTACGTTACTACGTAACCTTAGTAGAGGAGATTTTGGGAGTGTCGAACGTTCGGCTATTATACCTGTGTTATCGGCTGTTTACGTTTTGTCGTCGGAAATTCGACGAAGAAAATTCCTCGAGAAATTCCTGGAAATATAAATACACATTTATAATAAACTATATGTCGAGTGTATTGTTTTCTTATTCTTCTTCTCTCTCTCTCACTCCTTCTCTCTCACTCTTTCTGTAGTATTTCTATATGCTTATATACTTATATTTAAAAGAAATAATGCTCACCTCGCCATATATGGAGAAGATAAAAAAAGTTGCCACAAGGTTAAAATATTAGTGAATTCGTGTTATAACTCTTCCCATGTTAAGAAAACTAAAAGAAAGTAAAATATGAAAACACATATAAAAATTATGCATGTAGTATGCATTTGATATATAACATTCGTTATATATCATTTAATATATAACAGGAAGGTGTACATTAAAATAATAATTGAAACAATTACCTGAAATTAACGGGATAACAAAATCCGCTGCAACAAGTATACAGATGACAGAATAAAAAAATTCGAAAGATTCGCCATATTGATGTGCATAAAACAGGCGCGTTAGACTGGCGCGAAAATCCTGCATGCGCGAAAATGATGCGCAGTAGATCTTCTTTCCATCTATAATAAAGACAAATTTCGAATGATTAAAAATACGATATAGGACCACAAAAATTGTCAAAATATACTTAAAAAATCAAAATTGATCCTTACATCCTTTATATATTATAATAGGAAGGTGTAAATCTTACAAAATATCTTTTAATTACCTGATCTTAACGGGACGATGACACTCCGATGTGTTCTCCACGAAAGACGCCATGAAACTGAAGAATTCGGACGAAAGCTTGGCTGTGATTGGCCAATTCCTTTTTTTGAACATGAAAAGGGTCCTCACAGCTTCTTACACGGACAGAATCTGACCTTCTTTATGACCACGCTGGTCAAACTACATATGATAATTTATTTATTAAATAAATTAAAAATCATTTCTATTTTTCTAATAAATGTACACGTAACTTAAAAATATTCTAAAAATAATGAATAGAATAAAAACAATGTAGACATTAAGAGATCTTTGTCGTTTTGCAAAAAAGAACAAAATCGTATAGAAGAGAATTATCGATAGAAAAATGTCTAATATGAAATGCACCATATGAAAGAATAAATTCCCAAAATCTGTATCGATAAAGAATCCTCAAAATTGAAATACTTTCAAAGATGCATAATTGTTTTAAAAATATTTACAATAACGTTTATACACGATTCACACACGAAGATTATTCCACATGATTTTCTATGCTATAAGATACTACATTCTCTTTATTCTATTCATTATTTTTAGAATAATCATAAGTAACTAGTAACAATTTAATTTGTAATCGAAAAAAGAAACATTTATTTATAACATATAAAAATTATTTTCTATTTAATATATGTTAAATTGTGAGATAGTAGAAACCTGCTTTAAAAAATAAAATTTGCATTATAACAAAAATTATTTTATCCTGAAATTAAATAAAATAAATATTACAATAAAAGTTATTAAAAAACATTATAAGGTAATTAGTTTCTGGAGATGAAATGGATAGAAGGAGCCAAGGAAAGGAATAAAAATATGTTCATTAGAAAATTACAGAAACTAATTACAATTATAATGTTTATGGTAAGCGGTCTTTAGCTAGTTTTTACTTGCAATGGAATGTAAAACATATCAAAATATGTTAAACATTACATGGAAAGTAAAATACCATTGCCCAGGTCTAACCACGAGGAGGTAACCGCTTCTGAAGACCCAAGAGGGATGTGCATCCTAAAGATGCTCACATCCGAATACAATTCAAAGGAATAAATCTAACTCTTAGGCCCCACCATAAGAGTACCATCCGAAAAATCGTTAAAATTATTATCGAAAATACCAGAGAAAAATTTCAATATTAAAAAATACAAAATGAAAGACAAGGAGTGTAATCTAAAAAGAAATTCAATAAAATCATCGATGATACTTAAAACTAACACACCCTTGAATAACTTCAACTTATAGAAATACAATCTATATACATTTATATACATAATTTTCAATCTCCATAAAATAAAGTATAATAATTAAGAAGAGTATACAATTATAAGTTGTACCATGGAATCTATAAGTAAAGAAAATACATTAAAAATAATTATCAAACACGTTCGATGCTAAAAGGAGAATTATATAACGATACAAATTTTCATTTTATTTATACAAATAATTATTTTATACTATCTTACATTACCAAGCCCACTTCTTGTTCCTTTTTGGTCCTCCTTTGGTCCACCTGTGGTCGTTTCCTTACCATAGTTCAATCTGCAACAGAAAACAAAGGGATAAAAAAGAGTTAAAACATAAAAGGGATAGGAAAAAAGGGGGGATGGGTGTAACTTTTAAAGCGGAACTTTTCACGATTTTTTTTTTAAGTGGTTTCCCCCCGATTGGACTAGTCCACTGACTCTAAATTTAGGAGAAACCTACACTAAATGTTCAGTCCAACACCGTATACTATTGCGAACTTACAGAAATGAATCCTTGGGTCCGTCTAACAATTAGCGGAAGATGCCTTCCCTTACAATGAAGCTTCAGTTTCCCATGCTACATGCATATCTATCTATGCATATCAAAAAGCCCAAAAAGCCAAAAAAGAAAAAAAGAAAAAAAGACGGTAGTTCCAGCTTAAAAGTTAAATGAACATGATTCTATCTTTGGGAGTAAGATAGAATCATGGCTCGCGTGGGCAGGGTCGCATCCCTGAAGTAAATTCTTTATTTGTAAATGGTACCACCCTTTACGAACAAAAAATTTACCCGCTACCCATTGAACCGCTTCTGAAACAGAAATTTTTAATGAATATTAATACAATTTTATTTGCAATGTAAGTAATTGGAGTATATTATATTACCTTCCGATCTAGGAACGCAATCAAGTTGAAGACAGTTATCTGATAAATTGAAAAAATAAATTCATATTAAAATTATTTTCTATTCAAAGAATGTTAATAGGTATGTAACGTTTAAATTAATGTATATGCGTTGAAACAATCTGAAAAATAATTAAAGTATATTAAAATAATGAAATAATTGTTAAACAATCGATAGAAGTATCGATTATTATTTAAAAGTACGGAATATATTTTCGGAGTACCTTCCTCTTCGAAATGCACTAATAGACTGAGCTGTTGTTCTCTAAAACAAAACATTGATTAGAAAGTTGTTTATATGACTTCATATATGTTGATCATGTGTGCAACGGTAATTAAAATTCTAATAAAGAAAATTCAATATTATAACGTTCAAATTTTATTATTTTATTCATTCTAACGTATTTAATTTATTGTTCATGCGCAGTGATGACTTCGAGTGTTTAATTGTCCTGTAATATAAGTACAGTGTATAAGAATATTAATATAATTGTTAAACAATCGATAGAAGTATTGATTATTATTTAAAAGTACGGAATATATTTTCGGAGTACCTTCCTCTTCGAAATGCACTAATAGACTGAGCTGTTGTTCTCTAAAACAAAACATTGATTAGAAAGTTGTTTATATGACTATTTTTTTATGTTAAGCATGTGGGCAACGGTTATAATAATTCTAATAAAGAAAATGAAATATTATAACGTACAGATTTTATTATTTTATCTATTCTAACGTAATTATTTTATTGTTCCTGCGCAGTGATGACTTCGAGTGTTTAATTGTCCTGTAATATAAGTACAGTGTATAAGAATATTAATATAATTGTTAAACAATCGATAGAAGTATTGATTATTATTTAAAAGTACGGAATATATTTTCGGAGTACCTTCCTCTTCGAAATGCACTAATAGACTGAGCTGTTGTTCTCTAAAACAAAACATTGATTAGAAAGTTGTTTATATGACTATTTTTTTATGTTAAGCATGTGGGCAACGGTTAAAATAATTCTAATAAAGAAAATGAAATATTATAACGTACAGATTTTATTATTTTATCTATTCTAACGTAATTATTTTATTGTACCTGCGCAGTGATGACTTCGAGTGTTTAATTGTCCTGTAATATAAGTACAGTGTATAAGAATATTAATATAATTGTTAAACAATCGATAGAAGTATTGATTATTATTTAAAAGTACGGAATATATTTTCGGAGTACCTTCCTCTTCGAAATTCACTTGTAGACTGACCCATTGTTCTCTAAAACAAAACTTTGATTAGAAAGTTGTTTATGATTTTTCTTATGTTGATTATTTCTGCAACGGTAATAATAATTCTAATAATGAAAATTCAAGATTATAACTTTCGGATTTAAACATTATTTTTATTCTAATGTGATTAATTTATTGTTCATGCGCAGTGATGACTTCGAGTGTTTAATAATGCTGTAATATAAGTAGAGTGTATTAAAGTATTAATATAATTGTTAAACAATCGATAGAAGTATCGATTCTTATTTAAAAGTACGGAATATATTTTCGGAGTACCTTCCTCTTCGAATTGCACTAATAGACTGAGCTGTTGTTCTCTAAAACAAAACATTGATTAGAAAGTTGTTTATATGACTATTTTTTTATGTTAAGCATGTGGGCAACGGTTAAAATAATTCTAATAAAGAAAATGAAATATTATAACGTACAGATTTTATTATTTTATCTATTCTAACGTAATTATTTTATTGTACCTGCGCAGTGATGACTTCGAGTGTTTAATTGTCCTGTAATATAAGTACAGTGTATAAGAATATTAATATAATTGTTAAACAATCGATAGAAGTATTGATTATTATTTAAAAGTACGGAATATATTTTCGGAGTACCTTCCTCTTCGAAATTCACTTGTAGACTGACCCATTGTTCTCTAAAACAAAACTTTGATTAGAAAGTTGTTTATGATTTTTCTTATGTTGATTATTTCTGCAACGGTAATAATAATTCTAATAATGAAAATTCAAGATTATAACTTTCGGATTTAAACATTATTTTTATTCTAATGTGATTAATTTATTGTTCATGCGCAGTGATGACTTCGAGTGTTTAATAATGCTGTAATATAAGTAGAGTGTATTAAAGTATTAATATAATTGTTAAACAATCGATAGAAGTATCGATTCTTATTTAAAAGTACGGAATATATTTTCGGAGTACCTTCCTCTTCGAATTGCACTAATAGACTGAGCTGTTGTTCTCTAAAACAAAACATTGATTAGAAAGTTGTTTATATGACTATTTTTTTATGTTAAGCATGTGGGCAACGGTTAAAATAATTCTAATAAAGAAAATGAAATATTATAACGTACAGATTTTATTATTTTATCTATTCTAACGTAATTATTTTATTGTACCTGCGCAGTGATGACTTCGAGTGTTTAATTGTCCTGTAATATAAGTACAGTGTATAAGAATATTATATTAATTATTAATTAATCGATAGAAGTATTAATTATTGTTTAAAAGTACGAGATATATTATTGGAGTACCTTCCTCTTCGAAATTCACTTGCAGACTGACCCATTGTTTTCTAAAACAAAACTTTGATTAGAAAGTTGTTTATGATTTTTCTTATGTTGATTATTTCTGCAACGGTAATAATAATTCTAATAATGAAAATTCAAAATTATAACATTCGGATTTAAACATTATTTTTATTCTAATGTGATTAATTTATTGTTCATGCGCAGTGATGAATTCGAGTGTTAAATTATGCTGTAATATAAGTAAAGTGTATTAAAATATTTAAATAATTGTTAATTAATCGATAGAAGTGTCAAATATTGTTTAAAAGTACGGAATATATATTCGAAGTACCTTTCTCTTCGAAATTCACTTGCAGACTGACCCATTGTTTTCTAAAACAAAACATTAATTAGAAAGTTGTTTATATGACTTTGTTTTATGTCGAGCACGTGTGCAACTGTAGCAATAATCCTAATAAAGAAAATTTATAATATTATAACGTTTAAATTTTATTATTTTATTCATTGTAATAGAATTAATTTATCACACCTGCGCAGTGATGACTCTTCGTGGGTTTAATTGTCCTGTAATATAAGTACAGTGTATAAGAATATTATATTAATTGGTAATTAATCGATAGAAGTATTAATTATTGTTTAAAAGTACGAGATATATTATTGGAGTACCTTCCTCTTCGAAATTCACTTGCAGACTGACCCATTGTTCTCTAAAACAAAACATTAATTAGAAAGTTGTTTATGATTTTTCTTATGTGGATTATTTCTGTAACGATAATAATAATTCTAATAATGAAAATTTAATATTATAACGTTCAAATTTTTTTATTTTATTCATCCTAATGTAATTATTTTATTGCTCATGCGCAGTGATGACTACGAGTGTTAAATTATGCTGTAATATAAGTAGAGTGTATTAGAGTATTAAAATAATTGTTAATTAATCGATAGAAGTATTAATTATTGTTTAAAAGTACGAGATAAATTATTGGAGTACCTTCCTCTTCGAAATTCACTTATACACTGAGCCGTTGTTCTTTAAAACTAAACATTAATTAGAAAGTTGTTTATATTTCTTTTTTTCTTATTTCGAGCATGTGTGCAACGATAATTATAATTCTAATAAAGAAAATTCAATATTATAACGTACAGATTTTATTATTTTATTTATTCTAATGTAATTATTTTATTGATCATGAGCAGTGATGACTTCAAGTGTTAAATTATTTGTAATATAAGTAGAGTGTATTAGAATATTAAAATAATTGTTAATTAATCGATATAAGTATTAATAATTGTTTAAAAGTGTGAAATATATTTTCGGAGTTCCTTCCTCTTCGAAATTTATTTATAGACTGAGCCGTTCATTAGAATGATAAAATAATTGTTAAATAATTAATATAAGTGCATATTGTTATTTAATAATTTATTACATATGATCTATGTACCTTTCCCTTCAAGATTCACCTTTTAACTGAGACATTATCCTCTATAAAAATGCTTTTATTCAATGTTGGTTATGTTGTTTTCCAAATGTTGCCCATGTATGTAACAAAATAAAACATTCCAATTAAACAGAGATTAACATTATAACTCTCTTCATGTTATTACTATTTTTATTAAATACACATGTAACTTGTAATCATTATAAAAATAATGAATACAATAAAAAGAATACATACTATAAACATTATCTCATTGCTCACGAGAAAAAAATCATGTATAAAAGAAACTTTGTCAAAGAAATTTGCAAAACAATTGACAATCTATCGCTTGCCAATAGTAGTAAAGTCCCTATAATTTGTTTCTTCAACGTAAAAACTCGCCTTTATGGTAGAGATTTATTTTTTTACGGGTGGCAAGCGATAGATTGTCAATTGTTTTACAAATTTCTTTGACATCGTTTCTCTTCTACATGATTATTTTCTCGTATACAATGAGATAATGTTCTTATTATGTATTCTTTTTTTGTTTTATTCATTATTTTTATAATGTTTACAATTAAAGTGTGTAAAGTATTGTGTAGAGTGAAAAGAGTGTAAAAATAAGAGAATTATAATCTGAAATTCTGTTTATTTCGAATGTTATTTGCGTTGCATACATGGGCAGCATTTGGAAAATAACCTAAACAACATTAAATAAAAGCATTTTCACAGAGGATAATGCCTCAGTTAAAAGGTGAATTTGGAAGAGAAAGGTACATAGATAATAGGTAATGAGTTTTTCAATAAAAATAGAAGCTCTCATTCTTTAATTAACAATTATTTTATTATGCTAATATACTGTAATTACATTTCAGATTGTTTCTATGCATATACATTGGTTTAAAGATTTCATAGGATTTAAGGTACATTAAATAGAAAGTAATTTTGATATTTTATAAATTTATGTTTCTTTTTTCGATTACAAATTAAATTGTTACTAGTTACTTATGATTATTCTAAAAATAATGAATAGAATAAAGAGAATGTAGTATCTTATAGCATAGAAAATCATGTGGAATAATCTTCGTGTGTGAATCGTGTATAAACGTTATTGTAAATATTTTTAAAACAATTATGCATCTTTGAAAGTATTTCAATTTTGAGGATTCTTTATCGATACAGATTTTGGGAATTTATTCTTTCATATGGTGCATTTCATATTAGACATTTTTCTATCGATAATTCTCTTCTATACGATTTTGTTCTTTTTTGCAAAACGACAAAGATCTCTTAATGTCTACATTGTTTTTATTCTATTCATTATTTTTAGAATATTTTTAAGTTACGTGTACATTTATTAGAAAAATAGAAATGATTTTTAATTTATTTAATAAATAAATTATCATATGTAGTTTGACCAGCGTGGTCATAAAGAAGGTCAGATTCTGTCCGTGTAAGAAGCTGTGAGGACCCTTTTCATGTTCAAAAAAAGGAATTGGCCAATCACAGCCAAGCTTTCGTCCGAATTCTTCAGTTTCATGGCGTCTTTCGTGGAGAACACATCGGAGTGTCATCGTCCCGTTAAGATCAGGTAATTAAAAGATATTTTGTAAGATTTACACCTTCCTATTATAATATATAAAGGATGTAAGGATCAATTTTGATTTTTTAAGTATATTTTGACAATTTTTGTGGTCCTATATCGTATTTTTAATCATTCGAAATTTGTCTTTATTATAGATGGAAAGAAGATCTACTGCGCATCATTTTCGCGCATGCAGGATTTTCGCGCCAGTCTAACGCGCCTGTTTTATGCACATCAATATGGCGAATCTTTCGAATTTTTTTATTCTGTCATCTGTATACTTGTTGCAGCGGATTTTGTTATCCCGTTAATTTCAGGTAATTGTTTCAATTATTATTTTAATGTACACCTTCCTGTTATATATTAAATGATATATAACGAATGTTATATATCAAATGCATACTACATGCATAATTTTTATATGTGTTTTCATATTTTACTTTCTTTTAGTTTTCTTAACATGGGAAGAGTTATAACACGAATTCACTAATATTTTAACCTTGTGGCAACTTTTTTTATCTTCTCCATATATGGCGAGGTGAGCATTATTTCTTTTAAATATAAGTATATAAGCATATAGAAATACTACAGAAAGAGTGAGAGAGAAGGAGTGAGAGAGAGAGAAGAAGAATAAGAAAACAATACACTCGACATATAGTTTATTATAAATGTGTATTTATATTTCCAGGAATTTCTCGAGGAATTTTCTTCGTCGAATTTCCGACGACAAAACGTAAACAGCCGATAACACAGGTATAATAGCCGAACGTTCGACACTCCCAAAATCTCCTCTACTAAGGTTACGTAGTAACGTACTTCCTATTAGCTTTCTATCTTTCAACGAGACAACATCTACGAAAATAAAGCGTATTAAATTATTTAATTATTTTATTTCTAACATTATCTTTTTAATTTTAATAGTTTAAAAAGTATTTCATTGCATTGAATAGTATAAAATCTGGTTTATTTTTTATGTTACTCTTTATTGAGTTTGCTGATACAATTACTGTTTTATTTAGACAACTTTAAAGATTTTTAATTAATATTTATACTAACATTACATACTTGATATGTAATATTTCAAGCAAATAGTTGCATACTTTGTTCAATTTCACAAATATTTAATAACTTTAACTTTTAATTATGTCAACTCTCATAGATTATTAAATTATTTCTTTCTATTTACCATTGAATATTTTATCAAAAATATTCAAGGGTTTTAATGTGTGCCCTGCCTTCAGGAATGATTTACAGGAAATATTGTAATATAATTTTTAGTATGTTTCAGCTTTTCAGACTTTTTATTTAATTTTATTTTATACATCGTCATCCTAAGGGTAGGATACCCATCCTGCAGTCATCAACGAAGACTAAAAGTAAGTATATTTTACTATCAAACATTTTTATGATAATTTCAATTGATTTTTATTACAACAGTGATATTAATTGTTCTTTTTCTTGTTATGTTTCAGAAAATCATTGCAATCGAGCGCGTAGGCAATGAGGTTATCGTGTGTTGCATCGTGTTAAAATAAAATATAAAAAAGTCGACAAGTAAATTCAGTGTTGATCGTCGCATGTTAAAGTTTCGTTTGCTCAGTTAAGAAACTCGCAAGTTTCTTTTATTCGGTTTAAACATGTGCTCATCGTCATCCTAAGGGTAGGAGACCCATCGTGCATTCATCAATGAAGAAAAAACGTAAGTCAATTTTTGTATTAAACATTTTCTCAATAATTATAATAATTTTTATATAACAACAATTTATATTATTTTGTTTTTATTTGTGTTTCAGATCATCGTTGGAATGGTATTCACATTTTATTAATTAAATTCATTTAGAAATTCGTTTAACACTAGATTTGTTCACTATTTTTTAAGAATTTACAAACATTATTTAAATGCAAAAGTAGGTAGAGGAAAGGAATTAATATTCATGCATATTTCATTACAGCATTAAAAATTAATATATATTTTTAAAAAATATTCTATTTTAAAATTAATTAAATTTAAATTTTATTAAATTACAACTAATTAAAATATTTCTATTTTATATATATGTAACAAAAAAGCTTGAAATGAATCACATTTGCTCGGTCCATAAATCTAGTGTTAATTGAATTAATTGCATTTATAATGCAGTTTTATAGTCATTATTTGTGCATTGTCATCATTATCCTAAGGATAGGAGACCCATTGTGCCTTCATCAATAAAGATTTAAAGTGAGTATATTTTTTTATTAAATAATTCCTTAAAAATTTTAATGATTTTCTGTAATAGTAATGATATTAATAGTATTGTTTTTTATTTCAGTTTCAGATTGCAATCGTGCACGTATGGCCCATGTGAAGTGACTGGGAGTGAAATTTTTGTTCTTGCATTTGACTGCGAGCAATGCAGTCTTTGAATTAGTGCAGTTTAGAATCAGTGATCGGGCGCGAGTAATAAGTTAAAATCAAACGCGAATTAGAGTCAGTGTTGTTCGTCGTATAATAAAATTTCGGATTCGCGATAAGAAACTCATCTATAGTTTCTTATTTTCGTTTATACCGCGTTATTAGATTCACGCGAGGTGTGCATCACCGTGATGCCATTGAGCTTCGTCCCATTGGAATGCATTGTAAGTATTCATTTTTATTCGATTTTATTTTAACATGATTTTGGATAATATTCCAGATAACTTATCGTTTTGTCTATTTTATTTTACAGATGAAACCATGGATTCTCTTCCTTTCAAAGATGTTGAATGAATTCTTCGATGGATCTTTGATGAATCTTCGATGGACTTTTGGTGGTACAATACTTGCTGCGAAGTAGGAGTGTTTTGGAGCCATCGCAGAACTTCTTAAATCGTGAGTTTTTATTTAAAGTCCCTCCAGTGCTCAATCATGCCGAGGATGAAAGGTCCAAATCGGCACGAGTTACTGGTTGTAATTATTTAAATAAATTATTGACGAGCACATGAGTAATTCCTTTTTAGGAGTTACTCATGAAAATTGTATATTTTATTGTATGTTTTATTATTAGTTTAGGATAGGTTTTCTTGTCTCATCGGTTAAATTCATTTAATTAATAATGCAATTAATAAATGCACTCTCTTTTTTATTACGTGTTTTGTTCGTGGTCAATAGTGATGAAATTGAGCATTAATTTACTCGTTTTCGTCCAGAAAAGTATGTAATAAATGTCTTACATGTATTGCTTCGTACATAGTTTATCTAATCGAGAATAATCTATTAATATTAAATAAATAATATATACTTCGATATTGTTAATAAATGAGCAAGAAGACAAACCCAATTCGCGAACGGATAGATTCTGGCAATTAAGTGGTGGCTCAAAGCCCAGTTCTTTCATTAGAACAGCCATTTAATGAAAGAATCGTCCGAGGTTTGCAAAAAATATCCATCATTATTGTAGAGTCTTTTAATACATCCTTACCTCGAAACTATAATTGTTTCATATGGGGTAACTTTTTTTTTTCATTCGCTTGTTTAAGTCATTATTCACCAAATGACTTGTAGAGTCCTTAGCCCGTTTAGATGAATTTTTATTAAAATCTTTTGATATATTTATATATGTGTTAATCATATTTTTTAGATCAGGATTTTCAGCTTCTAATATACTAATCTCCCGTTTCTCCCCCCCATACTTTCTGCGTTCTCATCTATGCGTATGCCCAGGTGTTACACGTATGGGTGAGAAACAGTTAGCGTGGGTTTAGTTTTAGTTTTTTCCCCTATTGGCGGCTGTTATTGTGCTAGTGATTGCACGATGTACTTTACACCTGTGTGTGCGTATTAGGTAGTGTGTATTGTACATCGTTTCGCGATATTTTTTATTCATTTAATACATCATTAAATACTTAAAGCATTACTTCTACATATCTATCTTCATTCTTATATTTATATTAAATATTTCTAATTTTTTTGATAATCGTTTGCATAGTAGAGTTACTGCATTTATTTGTGGAAACTTTGATATACTTGTATATTACTAGTATGCATATAAATATACTAGTGTATACGTGTATTTTTGCTTTAGTTTTTTTATGCAATAATCATTAGCCTTGGCAGTCGATTACAGCAACACGTACGTATACCCATTAGCATATAAGTTTAGAAAACGTGGTTGAACTAGGGTGTCGGAGGTGCCCCGGGGCATGCTCTCTAGTTTAGGCTTTTGCACCCTGGTGGTATGTGTGAGAACCGTGGAGTGAGTGGGTGGGTATGTATGGTTTTTCTTAAAATGGGTAAAAATATGGATAATAGGCAGGCAGGTAGCATACTTCTCTGAATGAATGTGAAAACTTTAATTTTAAGTAGGTAGGATCCAGGAAAGGCATTAGACTTTTTGCTTCCACTCCGGAGTGGAAATTCCGCCTCCTGGTTTATACAGAATTGTTACAAAATTTTATCATCTCATTCTATATTATGCTTGATTTGTTAATTTATTTTGTGACTATTCTGTGATCTTTATTATGTATCATGATTCAAAGGTATTTGCAACCATTTGAAAGATTCATTTCTACTTCGATTTTATCTCGAACGAGATAGAATCGAATTCAATTCGCAAATTCTTTGATGCATTTGATACTTAGTTTTAAGTATTTCAGGATTAGCACTACGCACTATCGCGATTTCGTCTTACAGCTACAAATATTTGATATTACTAAACATAAAGAATTAATGAAATGAAGGTATTGCAAGAAAATGCATTACATTTACTGCACTACTTATTTCAATTCGATTTTATTATTCAACGTTAATAGTGCGAAGTGTTATTAGGTCATCGAGGGAAATTATTATCTGCTTGGACATTCAATTAAATATTCTCGTGTATGGTCAATGAACTCTAAGTTCATTGATGGTCCACGAGCTAGAAAAGTGAACGCGAAATGTAAATTAATTTTTTCAATAATTGAGAATTAGAATTGTAACAAAATACGAGTTCATTTGCAACATTAGTATGAAAGATCTTATCTTGCTCGCACGTAGGAAATGTCCAAATGCAGTTTTCATGGAATGAAGAAAGAAGAGGCTTAATGCCGAAGAGGCCCCCACTTAATTGTGGCTCAAGAGGGCAACTACTGAGGCTATTGAGTTATTTTCAAAGGTTTAACAGCAAGTTCGAACCTTTAGAGAATGGCTCTCTAGTCATATTTTATATTTTATCGTTTACTTGTTTGCTCGTCATTAATTTTTAGTTGTAAGTGGAGATGATGGATCATTCCATCTCCTTGGGACACCAAACTTGTGTCTATATCGTCAAAAAGATGCACATGTGTTTAATTAGAGTCAAAAAATTTTAATTTCCTTCTTATTACATTTTGAAGCTTAAATAACGTTCAGTAAATATTAAAGTAATCTCTCTTTTCTTTTTTTTGCCTTTAAGATTTTTAACTGTGATCGTATTTCATTAAATTTCTAATTTTTTCTTCTCTATATAATACAGTTTTAAAGTATTAGTCATCATAATTAATGGATATTATTTTTTCTAGTAACTTAATATATGTACTTTTACTTTTTTATTTTTTTATTTTTTCTAAATGTAAAATAACTTCTTTTATATTTAACTTCATAGCAATGGTAGATAGATATTTGATAAAAATAATTATAGAATATAATTAAAAAGTGCATCTACGAATTGGACGATTCATATGTTAGGCTACTTCATATCACTTGATTGTATTATTAATATAGTTTTCTTTTTGTTGCAGGTGATCTTCGTTGGAGTTATCATCAAACCTTTTTTATTATCCTCCACTTGATATATTTGTATAAATGCATTTCTGAAGGCACACACTAAAACTAAATATGAAATATATATATACATATTTAATAGTCCATAATTAATATAACTTTTAATATATTTGCACAGGTTTACAAAAATGTTTCAGATTGAAGACTTCGATGGATACACGCGTATTTTTATTTTAATAATATTTATGACAGGTATCTCAAAAGGATGTAATTTGTTTTTGCTTGTTTAGTTGTTTTCTTTCATTGCTTGATATAATGCTGTGCAACTGCTAAGTTCCAGCAATGTCTTATATATATATATATATAGAGGGAGAGATAAAGAGAGTTAGAGATATAGAGATAAAGAGAGTAAGAGAAAGAGTAAGGGGTTAGAGAGGAGAATTAGGGGAATTTTAGAGAATAATTCACGCTATCCTAAATCCGTGTCGTGTACAATACTTGGAGCGTGTTAATGGATCTTACAGTTGGATGGAAGTTAACCTTTGTTGCCACTACGTTTGCGGTACGCTAAATTAGACTTTGACGATAGAGACCCAGCAATATGTCGAAAGAGCCGTCATCGAGTTGCATCAAAGAGACTTGCTCGTTTCATTCCTGAAATGTTCTCATCTTTGTTCCAATCAGTTCTCTTATTTTATGCTATTTGAAAAATTTGTTAAAAGGAACATTGTTTTAAATCTTAATTTTTCTCTTTTTCTTATTCTATTTCGTTTTCTCGTCTTCGTTAATCTCAATGTTTTCATTCCCCCCTCCCCGATCGTTTTAACATGGACAAACGTGTTCACAGTACATGTCCAATGGTCCACCATGTTTGTGACAAGTAGAACGAGACTAAATCATTGTTAAAGTGAACGCACGTGCTACGAACAGTTTCATTTATTCGCAAAATTGAAACAACCTTGCAACTTTCCACGAATTTTATCAATAAGAATTTTCGAATTTTCCTCTTTTTCATTCTTTATTTTTAAAGTCGCCTATTATATCAACGCGATATTTTTATTAAATTATTTTTACCTGCATTCTACTTAATTAAGTTGATAAATATTTTACATAAATTACTTTTTTTATTCTTTAGTTTTGTAAATTGAAAATATTAAATCTCGTATATACGGACGTGAGTACATGTAGAATAATTTATTTTTAATTTGTATCGAGATTGGAAAATATTCGATTTATTGATAGTTAGAAAAAGCAATCCATTAGTTTTTCTTCTGTAATTAAACGATTTTATATCCAATTGATCTTTTTTTTCCATTTAATTTGTACTTTGACGAAAGATACGATTTCGATGAATCGATATGCTGTCTTCTTTATAAACAAGAGTCCTTTCATTGAGAGGAACCAATTTCCAGAAGAAAATACCATAGTCTATGGTATACCAGTTTCTATGCAGTAACACTCTTTTAATTCACCATCGTACTTACTTTTCTCCTATTTACAGTGAGATGTAATTTCAAGTCATTGACAGGTACAAATTGAGTTCTAGACAAATCTTTTTTCTTCCTATTTGAACCAATTGAAAAGTAAAGAACGATTTATTAAATTGCTCTTGTTTTTTTTTTCCATGTCTTTTTATCTTATCTTTTTCAAAAAATAATAAAATAAATTTTTATAATTAACTATCGCACATTTAGTGCAAAATTTAAAACAGAAAAATATTCGGGAAATAGGAAGAAAAAAAGAAGAAGAAGAAGAAATAATCTGATCAGATCAGATCAAAAAACAAAAAAAAAAAGGGAAAGAAAGAGAAGTTAGTATTAAACATGAGACGATTCCGGATCTTCTCTTTTTCCATTTTATCAAGATTTAAGTCACGATATGATTTTCGTAGGGCGTACTTTACGGAAATTGCCATGATAAAATTCTCAAAACGTTCGTTCTCACCCCTTCCTCTTAGGTAAAAATCTACACACCGTTCACGTTCTTATTTCGTATATGAGGGACATCGTTTCGTGACTATTCCCACCGTTGAAAAGCTAATATTTCTTAAGAAAGGAAAAATTTCTCCTTTTCTTCGTCCTCTTTCTTTTTCTTTTTTTTATCACCATTCGCAGAGACACGCGAATCATACTTTAGCACCGATTAGTACCTCCAATTTCTACGACCTTTTATCGTTTCCGTTTCTTTCCATTTGTCAAGGACTTTAAAGTACCTGTTAACTTTCTTTGTTTTTTGGCTCGGTTTCATCTTCTTTTTTTTTTCATAATAATCACGAATACGATTGCTAAAGTTCATTCAAGGCCTTTCTAATTTATACAAAATTTGATTTTGGAAAGTAAAATGATATTTTTAATAGAATTCATCCAAACTGTCTTTCTCTGTTTCAAACTTAGGCGCAATGTTCGTTGATTATCTTTGTTCTACTTTGTTTAATATGCGTAAACGTACATATACAAACCTACACTACTCATTCTCATATTCCTAGTAGTACTAGTTTGTCCTAATTCAGATGGGACTGCGTCTGACGACGTACCGGCCGTATTCACTGTTTCTCTGGAGAAGGTTTGCGTTAATCATGTACAAACTATGGTCTTCCTAATCAAAGACAGAGTGAAGGTGAGCGACATAATTCAAACTTTGGTGCATACGATCTTCTTGCAAACTTTTAAGTGCTATTTGATAGCCTTTATCTGTGATAACTTTGATTATGATTCATATAATTTATCGTTTGTTATACTATATTGAATACGATTTTCATTCGTATGAATAGAATTTGTTTGTTAGGAAATTTGAAATATGTTTTCCTCGAAAATTGAAATTATTTCTTACAACATGTACTTACAAATAATTCAATATAGAAGATTTTAAAAATGATAGAAACAAATGAGAGAAGAAGTTGGGAAATGATAAGAAAAAAAAAGTAGAATGAAAAGTTAGGAGCAATTGGACGTAAGTACTTATGGTCGAGCATTGTACGATAGGTTGATTGGAAACGAATGGCTGTTATGAGTTCTTATTCGAATGATTGCATTGCTGGTAAACGATGCTGAGAAATAGAGAACAAAGAATCATAAAAGGATAGTGGCCTTCATTATTTTCCACCTTGAAGCTCTTCTTCCTTCGTAAAACACGTGCTCGACATTCTTCATGTCCTTCACTACCGACTTTCTTTCTCACCACCATATAGCATCTTCCTTTTCTATCTTTTGTTCTAACAACATCCTGTGTCCTGGCATTCTTTCTTTTAATCGGAGACAAGTGCAACGTAACGGGACGAGAAATCAATTCTACTACTACGTGAGAATAAAGGTCATTGAACTTTTCTATCTAAAGGAAATACTATTTTTTATTTATTGCTTTCAATAGAATTAAAATGAAATTACTTAAATCATGTTATGTTATAATTAACATATTTGCAACATTGAAATAAGAAAGGGACGAACGAATAAAAAGATCTTCTCGTGCAAGAAGTTAACTCGCTAAGGTAACAGAGTCGATTAACGTTTTCGCAGGTCCTATTATGACTTTGACTCTAATTTTATAACCGGGCTAACGACAAGAGGCGGAACTCGAATTCCGAAGTTGCCGTAACGAGAACTGTGCAACAGCTGTCGTTGATCCGAAAGAGTAATGTTTTGGCTGATTTCAAGGGAACACAGGAACGCAACACGTGCATAGATAGATAGACTTTCAATTGAAACTGTGTTTGCGTCCATTGTTTTACTACAATTCTTTCAATTTACTCTATTTGTTATTATTCTGATCTAATGTTTTTTTTTTCTAATTAATTTTTTAATAATTTTTTTGTGTGGCCAGTGGAATATAACGAAAAGAGTAAAATATAAAAACAAAAGAAATGAAGTATAGAATCGGTAAAGAAAAGATATTCGACGAAAATATATCGTTACCTTTCGTAACCACACTCGGTAAGGATCGAGGATAAAAGTTTATATGGGACTGAGGTAATTTAAAATTTAATTGCATTGCACTTTGCAAATGGCATAGTAGCAAAGAATGACGTGTACGAACGACCGATTCGCCTGCAAGGGGATGGATAATAGAAAATATTATTTGCTCTTATACTACATTTCTTTTTTTTCATTTTCTTTTACTTACTCTCTTTATCTCTATTTTTATCTCGGATTTACGTTACTTTTCTCGACGAGAACGAGTTATAAGAATACCGTGAACGTTTCCATTTTTACCATTGTTTAAATTCATTCAAAGATATTACTATATTATGCGTGTTTATGTTTACCACTAATTTTCCACATATATTACCATAATGTTATACTTTATAAATTACAACCATTCGAAACGTTTGCCATTCAGGAAATAATAATATTGATTAATAGTTCAATATTATCTAAACAACGTTTATATGTGCCATTAATTGTAGTAATGAGCGTAGATATCTTTCAAAATTTTTAATTTTTCTTTTTGAAAACAACAAAAAATGATTTTTACATCTAAAGAAATAATCTACTTTGTTCTCTCTTTTTCTCTCTTCTCTTTTTTTTTTTTTACAATTTTTTCTCTATGAGCGTTTAGAGTTTTATTCTAACGGTACTTCTTTTTCTTCTTTTTGAAAGAATTTTTCTCAAGGGTGATCCACGATGAAATCGCTTTAATATTCGCTTGTGTCTTTCACTCGACAAACTATCTCTCGCGTTCCTTTTGCAAAGTCGTTCCATTATATTACATAGACGTGGCTACATATATTTTGTATACCCATCTTTACGCATATATTACTTAATACTTTTTTTTTATATCAAATAATATATATATTTTTTTGTAAATAAATATATAAAGAAATGTAATTTAAATAAAAGATGGGTGTGCATTGTCAAGAAACTTTTCTTACGTATTTATCATAAATTTATATTAGTTATTAAAAAATATTAAATATTGAAGAAACTAACAAATCTTGTCACGTATATGTAAATTCTAAAAGGTGTTAGTAATATCTTTGTTAGAAAAATCTTTCGTGTACTTTGATAATCGATAAGACGATGAAAATCTTCAAACTTTTGTTTGGTTTTACGTAGCTCGAATACCAAATGAAAGGAAGATATACCTATACTGTTATAGCTTAGGTTAAGCAGTGTGTTTAAAGGACAAGTGCGTTGCTTTAATCTCATATTATAGATTCAAGCTACGTTCTATCTGTTATGCTGTACTTTCGATGCTTGACGTAGGTGTATGCAACAACTCGGTCTACTTTTAAACTTCACTATAAATAATCTTGTTTTTATTATTTTTTTGTTTCGGAACATCTTAACTGACATTTTTAACGTTTAATTAAAGTCAATCATTTCGTTCAAATATTTGGTCCTTGAACTTTGATCGTATCGTGTGTAAAAATAATTATGGTGACCATTTGCTTGATATAACGTGGTTTTTTTTTTTATTATTGTAATCGATCATGTGACATAAATTTGTAAAAGTTGTTAAAATTTCAATGCTCTATTCAAACAAAAAGAATGTTCGATAACTTTTATTGAAAAATCCTATGTTTGTATAAATATATGTGTATATATGAGTGTGTATGGAATGCATACGTCACAGTTCCTGTTTCACAGACGGTTTTGATGTTACCGAAGGGGAAGAAAGGGGTTGTCCGTGTATTCTACGATGAATGAAATCCTGTCACACGATTATCACCCACAGAAACGAACAACACGGTATACGTTAGTGTAAGAGACACTTGTCATGATCAATGGTCACGTCAAACCAACTTGACGTACGTCACATGACGAATGGTTACATATTACTTTCGTCAGTATTTTCTTCAAAAGCGACGTCTCCGAGTATTTTGGATATCTCTTCCGTGTTCCATGTATTTTCATACAAGATAAACGTACAAAAGATATACGATTAAAATACTTTTCTACAAAATATATTTTAACTATAATCGCATTCAATTATGTACAAGATAAATTCTCCATAAAAGAACGTATTTTAATGTATAATACATTTTTTTAAAAATATGTATCTTTGTTTTTTAAAGTTATCCGATTTAAATTTGATATGATTATATTTAAAATATATTTATGATGCAGTTTCAGTGATATAACAAGGAGATGATATATTTGATAACTTTGGTATATATGTAAATACTCTAGTAGAAATATTTTTCAACTAAAATTTGATTCAATTATACATAAAGTAAATTCACCTTGGGATAAGAATCAAAAAGTTTGTTGAAAGTATAGAAAGTCAGTTTCTATTAAAGTTCCTAGCAAAAGTCTTATCGCAAGGGAATACTACGTTTGATAAATTTTTCTTAAACATACTTTTTTCAAAATATTTGTCGACTCGAGTTTAAATTCAATTATTTATAAAGTAAATGCATTTTGAAACGCGTATGTGTTCGAAAGTTTTTTTTTTTTTTTACAAAAAAGAAAATACAATTTCTTTTTCATTTCTACCAAAAATCTTATCGCTAGGGCGTTAGTATAACAATAAATGTATGGTAATGGCTAGCCTTTTTTGAATATTATACATTCTATATCGTTGAATTTTATATCACTGGGAAAGCTTTGTGAAAGGACGCTGGATCTATCGATTCCTTTTAGAATCTGTATAAAGGGAACCGTTTACTCCTTCCTTCGACGACAATGAAAGGAATCTTATAGCTCCAGAATAGTGTGAGAGAGAACAATGGAAGTGAACTACAGTCCGGATACTTAAATCTTGTAAAGGAGTACACAAAACGTTCCATTGTTTTCTTAACATTTTCCAACTTTAAGATAAACATTAGATTTCTTAATTAAAGTAGGAAAAATATGACGTTGCTCTACAAATTTTCTGGCGATTTATACTTTTAATACATACACGTTTTAATCATTTGATTGCTCGAAGAGTTTTATCCGAGACTGTTGAGAAAGTAACTTAATTTAATAGAAAAAAAAAATACAAAAAAAAAATTAGTAGTACAGTTTGATTATCAGGTTGTAAATTATCAGGTTGCTGTACACTCTCATTTTATATTCTTGTTACCAGTTATTTTGGTATACATTACTTGATTGATATCATCTCTCGACCCCAATCGATCCTATCGAGACAATCGATTTATCTCTTTCCTTATTTTCTACTCGCCTTTATTCGTTATGCACCAAAGACGATTTATGTAGAGTCTGCTTGTTTCCTCGTTGGATAACTATTGTCGTATGTTAGATTATATATGGTTTTGTAAAATTGACAATTCTTTAACGATTTGTTAATGCGATTGAAAGAAAAATTCAAGTAATCCTTCTTTTACAATTTATACTTGAATTATGAAAAAATAGTACTAATGTAAGTAACAATTATTTGTCTTTCATTTTGTAAGAATTAAGCATTAAGTAACAAATGCTAAGTTAAGATTCCAAATTGTTGGTTTTTAAACTATTACGATATTTAAATAATTTATTACGATTTAAAACAAAGTTTTTCCAACGTTGAAACATGCAAATGATTTCAAAATAAAAGAAGTAGATTTGAGTTTAACAAAAGTTATGGGTAAGGAAAACATTAATTTTATTAGATGTAAAAGTTAAAATAAATTTAAACTTTTGCAAGTTCAGTTTGATCTTCTTTGTCCAAAGTAACGGCTGATTAGCGATTTATTTTTCTTGCCAACGATTTCCAGTAGATATATTTAATGTTTCTTACCTTGCTTTTGTGGCTTATTAGTCCTCGTTAAAAATGCATGGAAAGAAAAGTCGACAGAATGGTGTTTGAAAGAGAGAAAGACAACCGAGAGAGGAAAAAAGTAAAAAGAAAAGAAGATTTAGATAGAGGGTAGACAATCGCAGCGATGTCGTATAATTTAAAGGGCGTTTTACTCGGACCTTTTTATGCTTTTCCCTTTCTTTCTTTCTTCTTTTTTCTTTTTTTTTTTTTTTTTTATAAATGTCAAGGGAAAGAAAACTTTTTTGAAAGATATTATAATGTATAATTCAATGATAATAATATTATTAATATATTTTCGTATATTTAATATCTGTTTATTTGTGTGTGGATTTACGAGTGTGTACGTACATATGCAAATTTAAAGAAAAACAAGGAAAGATGAGAAAGTAGATATTCCTGACAAGAATAAGAAAAGCAAAAGGAAGTGGATCCTAGAAAAGGAAATACGAGATAAAATCACGAAACCTGAAAACCGAGTTGCACAGTTGAGTGAAATTTCCGACGGCTGTATAATCGTGTAACGAGAGAATCGCTATACTTATCTTGGCTCGTACGTAAGGCTCGCTTTGCTTTTTGGCATTGACGTGGAAACGAAGAAGGAGAAGAATCGTTTTGCCCTATAAAAGAACCCGAAAAAAAAAAATAACCAAAAATATTTCCCCTAAAAAAAAAATAAAAAATAGGAAAAGACCAAGAAAAAATATACGTATGAAAACATTTGATCTAATCGTTGACACTCATAAAATTGTAAATATTCGTGCAATATGATTACTTTATAGTTATTTCTTTTTAGTAGTAAATGAAAGTAAGTACAAGTAAATGATTTTATTACGTAGATTATCTCCAAGCTAGTTTGAACTTTTTTTTTGAACATAAAATAAAGAAGTACGTAAATTTTATTTGTCGTTGAGTTGAAAGAAAAGAAATCTTTACGAGTTGTCTTTTTGGTTTAAAAAATTTAAAAAGTTGTTTGTGATAGTAACCCACACCTTATCGTATTCTTCCATAAAATGTAACTTTAACTTAACGTTATATTACATACTCTCGATATGTTTACTACGACATAACTTTCGGTTGAATCAATTTTGATACCACATACGTATATATATATATATATCCTTGGTCAAAAGTTTCCGAATACTTCTCAAGACTTTAGGAGTAGTTAGAATAAAGTACAAGTAAAACAGATAGCTTTTCTTTCAAATTTATACTTCTTCTATCGTTTCTACGTTCATTCCTTTGAAAATTTTTGTAAGATACGCTTATACTTACATTAGATAGATAAAACAAATATGGAAATGAAGATAAGATGAATTAACATTCGTTTTAAAGCCGAATAAAATTATATTTGACTTTTATAAGAACAAACTTTGATTATGACTACGTAATTTTAATAAGGATAATGAAAATAATCATTTTCCAGAACATTTAACTTGGATAATAATAGAGTTTTTAAAACTTATGTAATCATTATTTTAAAAATGACTAGAGATAATTTAAAAATTATTGTGAAACTTATAATATATACTTTATCTATCCATGAAGAAATTATAACAAATATGTCTTGATGATGATACAAGTATATATTATTTTGTATATTCAGTATTTTCTCGTGAAGAAAGAAAAATAGAGAAAAATGAAGAAAAATATTGTACCTGTGCACGGTTGGTCGAATTTGAAACGAGCGATGAGGAGGAGGTGGATTCGAATGCTCGACGTGCTGTTTTCTTGGATCATTCGTATGGAAGAAACATAAAAAGAAAAAAAGTAGAATATGTAAGAATATGAAAGAGAAAAAGATTGTATACCTTAGTTGTGTCAGGATATCTCGAAAATATATACAAGGATATCGTATTAGCATCGAGGATACGACAGGTATCCTCCTCCCACCCCTGCTTTTCTTTTTTCTCACAGATTATTTCTCAATGCATGACCTTTTTCTTATTTCATATCCTGTATATGACACTTTCGATATCTTTTACGTTATCTTATTTTACATTACTTTACCAATTTCCATCTGGAAATATATCCAATACTTTGAACATTCTCATCATTCAAGTATTCCTTGCGTGAAATCAAAACGTGAAAAAAGAACTTCAAAATGGAGAAAAGAAGGGGTGGAGGATAAAGCCAGTGTAGGATAAGAAGATTTTATCGAGTTAAAGGATAAGACGTAAATATATATATATATGTACTTACCAATCTTGATGCTAGTATGTATATATATTTTATCTGTATATTATGTATGTACATACATACGTCTAGGTTTGACTATGATGATGAGAAGTCAGATAAAAAGTCTATGGGATTATTTAAAGTTCATTCTTGAAAGATTACTACAAATATCTATTTCATTTTTTTTTTTTTAAACAAGGAAAATAGGAGACGATAAGGGAATTTTGAAAAGGCAAATTCTTGATTCTTTCGAAAAAACCATTCGTAATTCGATTTATTCAAACGTAATTACTTTATCATCTCGTCATTGAAATAATCGTAATCGTCGTTTTACGATTCTTAATCGAAGAGGGAATAAATATAAAGCAAGCGGCCGCTTTGAAATGTTTTAATACACGCTGCGCTATTTCGGACTTTTCTTTTTATTTTTACCTTTGACTCTTTATTCATTATTTTATTTTATTTTATTTTATTTTATTTTATTTTATTTTCGATCCACCCAGAAAATGTTTTCCCTTTCTGTTGAGCGAGAATCACGGGGCTCTTCTCAATGGTCCTTTGCGAAACGCGATTAAATTCAAACGCATGTATTTCTTTCTTTCTCCCACGCTCATATGTATTACACGTACGTACATGCTTACGTTCTCTTTCACGCATACTTTCACACTCAAATTTTTGTTCTTTTTTTTTTATACACGGATGCACGCACGTATCGGCTGAACTTTCAACTACTAATATCGCTTTGTTAATTTTTTTTTTGTATGCATTTTTTTATTTTTTTTATTTTATAATAACTACTTCATTTTTCTAAGTATTTTTTTATTTTTTATATTTAAAGATTACTCTCTCTCTCTCTCTCTCTCTCTCTCTTTCTCTCTTATTTTCTTTTCCTCGCAATATTTGTTATTCGCGCTTTTTTCAATTTTACAATCTTAGGCAATTAACGTCGATAAATAGCGGAGCATTGCGATGTAAATCGTTGGCTAATCGGGATACATCGAATTTTTTGATTTCATCTCTTTCTCTCTCTCTCTCTCTATCTGTCTATTTTTTTTTATTACCTTTTCTTTATTTTTCTATTTCTTATTAACTGTCGAAGAAGAAGAAGAAGAAGAAGAAGAATAAAAGAACATAAAAAGAAAAAGAGAAAGAGAGAAAGATTAAGAACGTTATTATAATTGGAACGTGAACATTTTGATGAGTAAACATTTTTGTTTCGATGCTCGAATCTCAAGAATGATGGATAAGTTATCGTGGAAGACGAAACTAACGTGATTATTAATACGGGAAGATCTGTGGTTTTCGCTAGGACTTACGATCGATCGATCCTTGTCTCTCTCTCTCTTTCTTTCTAAGAACGTGCGATAGAACAGGATTATCAGACCTTTGCTGATTTAAATTTCCTTGTTAGGCACAACTGATGGGGAAGTGTCTTATGCAATCCTTATCACGAAATGTCTTCGTTCTCTACTAATTTCTTTTATTTTCTTTTATTTTGCAAAATTTCTTCTTCACTTATAACAATCCTTAATTAAAACACTTTAGAAAATTATATTTAAAAATGTTATTTATATCAAAATTTATTTATCTTAACTGAATGAAAATACTTTAATTTTATAAGTAACAGTTGATGGATTTTAAAGTTTTAATAATATATTAATTTAATTATTAACTTTTTTATTAGCAAGAACAAGACATTTCCGAAGGTTGTACCTAAAAAGGTTTTGACGTAGATGCTGGTAATTTTTAAAGTACAACGAACAGCACTCTTAGCCATTTACTTATTTTTTTACATTTGTATTTTTAATAACTTTTCAGTTAACAAAATCAAAAAGAACGACACGTATAACGATTTAACATTATAACAGTTCGATCTACGCGACGCTCTTTCCTTTAAAATTTTTTTTTTTTTGCGAATATACACATACGTACACGTACACGCACTCATTTGTTAGAGCTTTTTTTTTTTTATAAACATTTTCACCTTCTTCTTAATTTTTCACTAAAAGGAACACGACGATAAGCATAATACATTTTTATTTTGTTATGCAGTAATTTTTAGTTTTATATTTTAATCCAGAACTAATTCCATCCAGCAGAAATTTTCTGGTAACCCTAAATGCTGCAATGTGATAAACATTAACAAGATTTTCCTGTTTATTCGACTTCACGTTTGTCTATGATTTGATTTCATTCCTATATCCAATTCAAAGTTTGCAAGAGATATCTGCTTTCCAAGAAACAATTTACTTTTGTCTTCAATTTTACAAAATTTACCACGCTTCTGGCAATGTTTCTTATTTCTATTCAAAAACTTTCCCATTTTCTTCCTAACTCTTCAAATTGTCCGTTCCATATTCGTTGTGATAACATTATAGGAAAAACAATAAATAAATTTCCGATAGTATGTATAGGCAATGTATCACTAGAAGCATAAATACAAAATGCGACGTTTAAAGATTCAATTATATTTACGAGTTAGATCAATTTTCACCGGGTCTATTTTCTGTGTCATCAAAAAGAAAAATTTCAATATCCGAGACCTATAACATTCGATGCCATTTTCACGTTGCACTACATTGCCGTTCGTGTTATTTCAACTACTACGAAAACTCAAAGATAAACGAGAGCCCAAACTGAGAAAGAGATAAATATTAACACGCTAGCTAACTATAGTGAATAGGAAAAAACGGGCTTCGTTTCCAAGTATACCGCGAATTCTATCTCGGAGATTAAAATAAAACAAAAATTCAAAGAAAGTATATATATATATAAAACAATCGGCAAGAGAAGCAGCAAAAATAAGGAAAGAAAAATAAGAAAAGACATTTAATGATACGAAGAAGTAATTATCTTTAGGTAACCTCGAGCTTTAGAAGAAAAATATCCTCCTCGTTATCAAATTCTAACGACTTTTATTTTTTCCTATTATCTTTTCTTAATTATTTTCTCATTTTTTATAAAATGAGTCTCATTATCTTAAATATACATCCTTTTTCATTTTGTAAATTTTATTTTCAAACAAGACACACGTATACAAGATTTTAATTTATTTCCTTCTTAAATTCTTATTTTTCTTTAAAAATACTGCTAGTAAGAATCTAATGAGAACAAATAAAAAGAACCATTGTTTAATTAAATAAAATATGAATATGATGAGCCATATCAATATGATATAAAAAAAAAAAAAAAAATAATAAATATGAAAAAAATCTCTTTTCTCTTGTCCAATTAACGCTATTTAAAAGATTGAAAAAATGTACAAACAAAAACAAGGAAGTCAATAATTTAATCGTCATCTCGAATAGAATGAGAGATTCGTTTAATTTACAAATTTAACTCCCTGCCAGTTTCCGTTAGGAAAATTAACTTTTCGAGACACACACTCTCGACTTTCTAACGAGAAGAATCAAACTAAGTTTTGGAGTGGGAAGGAGAATGAAGACGAGGAAAAGGGGAAGCAGGAGGAGGAGAAGGAGAAGAAGGAAGAAGATGAGGAGAAAGGGTGTGTTTGGAACGAACGGAGAACCCTTGAACTCTATAGGAGTTCTTCCTCGTAAATTTATTACAAATACAGTGAGTTCAAAGTTGGTCTTCTTACCTTCCTCTCTTTCTCTCATTTCAAGCCTTCGTCGTCTATCTCTTTCACGATCGGACGCGATATATTCGAAAGCAAATTCGAAGTTGACACTTCGATCTCTCTCTTTCTCACTTTCTATTCACTCTTAGAATTCATTAGTTTCTCATACTTCCTCAATTTCCTCTCTTAATTCTATAATACAATACTTGTATATGCGTGTACGTGCGTAGGTGCTTACGTGCATACGTGCTTGCCTGTACACTACCTGTTCAAAGTTTGGGTACACCTACTTGTATTTGCTTTACACACTTATGTACAATCACTGCTCAATGTTGAGAGAAAACTTGTGAGATCTTCTAAAAGAGATAATTGAAAAGATTTGCAAAGGATATAATTATTTATATAAGCTAAATTTCTATCATTTTGTATGGTGGTCAAATAATTTCGACCGATCTATGGTATACGTGCGTGAGTTAAAAAGTATTCAATTTTTTTTCTTTCCACTTTCATATATAAATAAAAAAAATCAATAATTACAAAAACATAATTTGCAATAATTTCAATATACTTCATATACGAGAGTACGCGTGCTCAAACTTTTTATCGGTAGTGTATGGGTGTGTGTATGTAATCTATAGAGACGTATGTTACATGATGGAATAAAGGATAGATAAATAGTGAATGAGTGTGTGTGTGTGTGTGTACAGATATAGCAATCTTAAACAGTATGTACTTTTAAAGTGATGCTTTTAAAGCCCTTTTAATGCGTTTTAAAGACGAGAGTAATTGGAACAATGCGTCTTTTTCTTCCCATCTCTTTTTCTCTCTTGCATGTACACAGAGAATTCACGCTGGTCATCTTTCTTTCTCTCTTTTTTTTTTTATTATTCTTACGGTTAAACGATTTAGATCAGTAGAGATCGCACCACTGATTGTCGGTCCAGCCTAGAATTGGAACTGTTAAAAAGGGGGTAAATCGTTTGCCACAACCAAAACAAAAAAAAAGCAAAAAAAAGGAATAAAACAAGATGTCAACGTTGATCACGATTAAACACGCGATTCTTCTACCGTACGTTTAATTAAATGTGTATACAAGTATGTTAGCTACTACGTTTTTGTAGAAATGTATCTATGTGTGTGTACGCGTATGTGTTTATATATGTACTCATGGTTTTTGGCCATGTTCCAAGTGTGACCTTTAACTCTAGAATATATGCGTTATATACACGAGATATAATACATTGCTATTCAAGTGGAAAAACAGAAGGGTTACAAGGAAGAAAAAGTTAATGCCTGGTGTTTTGTAGACCTCTTCTGTGTGCGCTTGTTATGAATAAATCTGTACGAGGAGAAGTGATAAAAGATGGATTACTAATTGTAAATGATAAACTCAATTATTTCTTGGTAAATTAAATGTTGGATAATTGTTAATCTTCAATGATCAATTAACTGTGATTAAAGGAGACTGAAGTTGGAAGGAAGAAAGATTGAAGATAAATGAAAGTAAGAGAGGTAAGAGTTTCCGTACTTTCTATTATTCCTTCTCAGACTTGTGTTTGTAAGAGAGTAAGAGAGAAAGAGAGAAAGAAAGAAAGAAAGAAAGAAAAGATTAAAAGTTCTTCCTTTAAGAGAGTAGTACCAATGATATTATAATCGGTGTAGTGTCGTGGTGGGTAGTGATGGTAGTAAATGGTTTAGTATATAGTGGTGGTAACGGGAAAGGAAATTAAATCCAATGTCAGCGTGTCACCCTGGAGCTACCACAGAGCATTCTCTTGAAGCCTTGCCTGAATTCGGGTGAAAATACGGTGTAAATGACAGGATTGAGTGTACTGTTGAAATAGCCAAGCCAAAGGAAGACACTGTAGACTATGTCGGGTATCTCGCACTCGGAACAAATCACACGTAAAAGCGCTAAAAGGAAGAATGGTAGCCAACAGAGGACGAAGGCACCGGTGATGATTGCCAATGTTTTTGCTGCTTTTTTTTCACGCTTCGATTCGATTGTCTCGCGATTCCTTTTCGTCGATGTTGCTTGACGTACCGTAGTTGAAGTTGCCGAAGAACTTGGACCACTCGTCGTCGTTGTTGTCATCGTCGTTGTCGTCGTTGTTGCTGTTGCTGTTGTTGTTATTGCTGCTGCTGTTGCAGCTGCCGATGCTACAGCTGCTGCTGCTCCACTTGTCATTTGAGTCGTTGAATTCGACGAATTGGCTGCAGTATTGCTTGTTAAGTTTCCACCTGTCGATTGGACCACGTTCCCATCGTTATACGACGATGACTTTTCCGGAGAAATCGACGAATGATCCGGTGTTGAACGTGTTATTGTGAACGCCGTTGATTCCTCTCTTTGCCTGTTTATTTCAATTAACACAAATACAAGATAAAACTTAATATTTTTTTGTCATTTATAGTTTCTTCATTTTATTTGCCATATGTCTAACTTTTATGATTATATTAATATAGTCATTAAAAATAAAAAGATTTTATTTATGAAAGTCTATCGTCGTATAACGAATATTTGTATTCGTCAATTTTCAAAGCTTCCGATTGCTTTCCTTTTTTTTTCTTTCTCTCTCTCTATTCATTTCATTCTTTCACTTTTTCCGATTAAAAAATTGAAGAGAGAGAGAGAGAGAGAGAGAGAAAAGAGGGGGATAACAAGGAGCAGGGAGTCACTCGTGGAAACAAATTAAACTAGACTAGCTCTTTCAAATTGATGAAACTACTGTGTCGATTCAAAGGATTCAAAGCGCAACAGGAATCCTTCTCGATTTTCAACGATGAGGTAAAAAAGTGCGCACGCAGGTTCGCATTTGTTCACTTCACTTTTTTTTTATTATCCCTATTCCTTGTTTTTTTTTTTTCATACAAATTTTTTGGTACTTCTTGTAATTAAATTTCCTAATCACTTTAATCTAACCGTGTAATTTTAGTAGTTTTTTATAGATAAAAAAAACCATCTTTTTTGTATTCACTATACATAATTGAACATTTTTTAAGTTAATTTTTTAAATATTTTACCTGGTTAATGCATTGGAGAAAAATTTGTGTTGAGTCGTTTTAATTGAATTGAATTTTTCATTTGAAAAGTTAATTTAAAAAATATTACAAATTCTTTGCTTATCAATTTAAAATGTTATAGAATTCGACTAATTATTCGATAGCGAGATATTCCACTTTAGTAGGGAGATGATGAAATCGCTGTGAAACCGTTTCACGTTACGCTTTGATCAAGTTTAACACGATTTGCAAATGAACGAGCTATAATTTTGCTCCGTAGATTAATTAAATTTGAACGATTAACGCGCAAATATTAGGAACAAAGAGTCAGGACAATTGGACAATTAAATTAAGGCTGTTTGTCATCCTCCCGGTTTTATGCCAGCTGTGAATGTAGTTGGAATTCTTGACCGATTTTTATGAGAACAATTTTTATTCTCACATTGTATGTTTCATTCAGGAGATAGCTTTTTGTAGAATTTAAAAAATAAAGCTTTATACTCGTTGAAAAAAATGTTATTTTTTTTTATGCGATGTAAGGATTAATAATTCTTCGAGTCTCGTCAATTATTGCGGATTGCAGAATTTGTAAGTTGCATAAAAATACAAATACAAAAATCCCTGAATTTATTATTTGAACAGATTATTGTTTTTTACAGATTTGTATTAATAAATAAAATATTGCTGTAAAGCAACTACTCAGATTCTGCCCAATCGAAATATATCAATTTAGTCATTCAATCAAGTCAAATGTAATAATAATACTTACGTGGAACTACAGGTAAATAAATTTGATCGAAAAGTAAAGTAAAATGTATAAAGTTAGATGCTGAGTGGAACATGTCGATTGAATTCTAAGCTATTTCCTGAAAAGCATCAAGTAAAAACTAAAAAAGAAGGAATATGTTCATGAATGTCGATATTTTGTAAAAAAGAAATTATTCGAACGATAAAGAAATAATGGTTAATATTTACTTTTTATTATTTATCGAAAAGAAAATGTGGCACAAAACAAAATGACCTTTTATCAAAATTGAAAGCACTTCTAGATCGTTCAATCATTTCTTTTAGTTTTTGTTGCAAACGATTGCATTTTTGTCCTTTTTGTTTTTAAATAGAGAAACCGAATTCGATGGGATATTTTGATCCAACGCTACTTTTTACGGAAGGATCGATTTGCAATACGAAATGACACTTCGATCTTACAGATGGATCGATTTGATTCTACTTTTTGCTGTAGTTGATGATCTATGTCGCGTACAAATTCAACCGATCGCGTTATCTCGATTTCGATAAAAACAATTCGAAACGTTCGTTTTTATCTTTCGACATAGAGTGTTTTTTTCTCACTAGAAAAATACAATCGGAAATCGTTGGATTTTCCTGAACGGCTGGTTGGTTGGTAGGTTGGTTGGTTGGTTGGTTGGTTGGTTGGTTGGTTGACTTGTAAACTGTTGGCTCAAATGGATCGTACGATCGGATAAATTTAACTAAATGGTTTAAGGGTTAAAGTGTAAGATAGAATGAAAGGAAAGGATGATATTACCTTTTTGTTACGTAACGTAGGATTCCTCTTCTTTCGCGAGGAGGTTGAACGATTGTTCCTGGCCTCTTTCTGATACGTTTCCGAGCTGCTTGGAATATCCTCCAGTAAAGGTACAAAATCACCAGACATGGTAGATAAAACGTTGCGCATGTTGCAATAATCTGAAACAAATACAAAATACAAATACACTATATTTCATGAATATAATTTACGTACAAGTTAAAATAATTTTTTAAAACGTTATTTCATACTAGAAAAAAAATAAAGATATGTAAAAAATCCTATCGTGTTGACATACGATTTAAATTACATCGAATTACACAGATAAGGAGAACGATATATGTAGTTTATCGTTAGTGTAAATATTATAACTAAGTACCCTATGAAAAAGTAAGATTATTCCGTTTGAAAAGCACATTTTCTTTTTTCTACGTTTTTTAATACTTTATTTTGTTCTCTCTTTCTCTGTTTTTCTTGTTCAAACTAGGGGAAATATCTAGCTTTAAAGATCACAATCCGATTGTAATCTGATCGTTTAGTTCGACTCTCATTCACCGAAAAGAACTGCCCTACCGCAAAACGGTGTTAGACTCTGAGGATCGATCGATCGTTGTTCCTAACGATAAAAGATACCTGCCTTGACTACCTTTTTAGTTGGTGTTCTCCAGTGATGGAATAGAAAGAGAGAAAGAGCAAATGAAAAAAGACCGGGAGTGTTTTTCAAGGGTTCTTCTATCTCATCGTTGCATCCTCTCACGAGAAAGGATACTTACCACGCCCATTAAATTTCTCTATTTCTGTTCGCACTCTGTCCTTCCTACTTATACACTTTTTAAGTTAATGACCATTTCCTTACGACGGAAATAGTTTTTTTTTTTTTTTTTTTTTTTTTTCATTACGTTTGTTATCAATTTATTTTTAACCTTTAACTTGAATAATTTTTCATACATCGACATAACGTTTAGCTTTCTATAGGATGAAATTATTTATAGGCAGATGAACCGTATGTATGTTTAACTTTCATAGACCATTAATTATTAGAAAAGAAATAAGGAAAAAGAAGGAGAAGAAAAAGAAAAAGAAAAGGTCAAGAAAACACAGGCTTTTGGTTTGAAAAATACACAATTTATGTGGTCAGTACGTGCAACGGACAAGAAAAATTCGATATGGGATGCGTTCTTTATTTTTCTTCTTTTCTTTTTTTTTCTTTTTCTTTTTCTTTTTTCCTTCCTCACCATCTCCTCTTTATTTCTTATTATTTTTTTTTTTTTCATCGTTTAGCAGCAAGCTTTTCATTCATTTCGGAATATTAACTGCAGTTAGCGAAAGAGTTTTTTACAACCAGGAAAAAGATGGGATGGAATGGGGTAGATAATGGTAAAAAATAACAAAACAAAAAAAATAGTATTACGATGTTGCAACGATCAACTGTGTTCATGAGAAAAGAGAAATAAGCTACTTATGTTTTCTTTCATTTTCTCTTTTTCTTTTCCTTCTTTATTCTACATTCTTTTATTTTGTTTTGATGTTTTTGTTAAGTAGGAAAAAAAATTTGCATAAGTTCTTCGTCTATGGTGGTAGTATCTAAGCGTCTATAATTCGCGAAATGTTTTGAAAAATTGCTGACTTGTGGTTAGTGAAAGAAAGAAAAAAGAAGAGAGAGAGAGAGAGAGAGAGAGAGAGAGAGAGAGTGTGCAGTAACATTATCGATATTCTTGTAGCTACATGCCTGCAGAAAATAGAGGTACCAAATAGGGGATGAAAAATAATAATAAGAAGAGAAAAAAAAAACTGGAAAAATGTGTGGAAGTATGAAAACGTGGCAAGTTCGTATGAATACAGATTTGGTTATTTAAGGGTAAATTATTATTTATAAAACTTACAAATATAATAATTTATGTACACTATAATGTGCAATGTATTTAACCAGGGTGAATACATTTAGTAAATATAATAATAAATTAATTAAAAAAAGAAAACAGAAATACATTGACAGTAGGATACGCTGAGTGTTTGGTACTTTTCATTGATTCTTCTACATTTTTTTATCTCACTGTTGGTAACCCATACATACATACATACATGTAGGAAATAGGAAAAGCTTGTTGAGAAAAGTAGAGCAGCAGTCTGGATAATATCGATGCGCGAATGTCGAGAAAATAATACCGTTTTCGGACTTGTCGGAAAACGAAAACGCTTCGAGAAATCCGTTCTATCGGTTTTCATCGGTATCGAGTGACAGGTATATAGGTATCTTGGTTTAACAAAGGGGTGCAGGAAAGATGTGCCTTTAATTAAATCATTTATATGTAAATTTCAACTATCTTGACGACAAAGACGACGACGACTACGACGACGACGACGACGACGACGACGATGATAAACCCAACTTCAATCGCGTTTTAAGAAACATTTTTCTATTGCAAAGAAAAATATTACAAAAAAAAAGTTATCATTATCCTTTTTTTTTCTTTCCTTGTTTATTTATAAAATTATAATATTTAATTTTTCATTTTATTTTATGAACCACCAATTATTATTTGTGTTAATAAAATACGTTCTATCATTGTAAATATCTGTCAAACAAATTTGGATTACATTATTTTTATTACAGTTCGTTAAATCGACTTTTGAGGACTTGGACATTTTATTGATCGTTTTAAAAAATTTGGTGGTTAATAAAATTGGATTCTGATAAAAACGTCGTGAAGCTGAAAAATTGGATATCTTTTTCTTTTTTTTTTTTTCATTTCTTAAATCAAATGATCTGGGGTTGATATCGTCAGAAGATAGATGGATTAGTAACTGAGTTTGTCATAATACGAACTATAGAATATTAGTGGAAACTGATTTGATTATTTCTCGAACTGTATATCTCTCTCCCTCTCTCTCTCTCTCTCTCTTTATTTTTCTCTTTTCGTCTGTCACTTGGATACTCCTTGATCCTCTTCACAGTAACCGCTTAACCGAGAGCAGAGTTAAATTGGATTTTTGTTTGATGTATTCGAAATCGAGTTTAGTAGCACGTAGAACGTTCACGAGAATGGGACCCGTCTCCTACTTCTCTTCGAAACTTTTGATAAAAGTAAAAGAGAGTGAGAGAGATAGAGAGAGAGGATGATAAAGCATAATATTGCTACATATGTATACATAAACGTTCGATAATGTTTGAAATTTGTATACCATCAATTTTCATTTTATTAAAATCTTCAAGCGTATACAATTAATTACAACAGGTGTATTCGTATCTGTATTAGTTTAATAATTCATTTCTAAAATATATTTTTACTCATAGAAATTTACAAATATTTTATAACAAAAATTAATAGTAGTTGTAAGAATATAATTCTTATCTTTTCTCTCTTTTTTTTTTTTTTAATTCATAGTTACATACTTTTCTTCCTTCATTTCCTTCCTTTGTCAAGTAACGCGTGTGGCATGTAATTGCATTCTAGATAGGTGCCCCTTACTATTTACCAACACAGTGACACTAGTCCCATAGCATTCCTGTTTACATCTCAAATGTTCTATCTAACACGCGTGAACTAACAAACATTGTTCTCTCTCTATTTCTCTCTCTCTCTCTCTCTCTCTCTCTCTCTCTCTCTCTCTATCGTAAATTGTAAACGTAATCAATGTACGTAATTCGAAGATTTAGGACTAAGGTATTTAGTATATTTTTTGAAGAAAGGATATTTTATTTTATTTTATTTATAATATTAAAACGTTTATATGATTATCAAGAAAAATCGGCTAACTTGACATAAATATTTCAATTTTTAGCAATGCAAAATACGTGAAGGAATATTCAATCGTGTCATGCTGTTGGAAAAATAATATCTCATACGTTCCTGCGTCAATTCCCAATGGAGAACAAAAAAAAAAGAAATAAAAAATAGACTGAAAGAGAGAGAGAGAGAGAGAGAGAGAGAGGAGGGAGAGGAGGGGGTTAAAAATCGTTTAACCCAATTTGACGATATTTCATTGGTGATAGCAGACGATTCGATCGGTGATATCACACAAATCATTCAAACTTTACGGTACATCGCGCTTTTTCCACCAGGGAAAAGACGCGGCCCCGCGTTAACAGACACACCGCGACTTTATATCAATATTCATTATATTTCCCCAAAAAGCAATGAATATTTACGGTATGCTAAAGCGTTAATAATAAAATTTCACGTAACGAGTTAGGTGTATCGCTAACGAAAGTCTTCAATCCTCTCATCTCTCCTCTTTCTCCTCCTCTTTTTTTCTCATATCCTTCCATCAACATATTTTCTATTTCATTTTTATCCTTATATTAAATACAAAAAAATTCAATAAATAAATAAATATATTTAAGAATTTAATATACATAAATATATTTTTCTTTTTATCATAGTGTTGAACAATTTTAAGGAATCACGTTATTTAAACTTTAACCTTACCGTGAAAAACTGACAACGAATATCGTTTTTTTTCCTCCCTCACGTTCCTGTCAAAGTGAATACGCGAAACGTTAAAAAAAGAAATAAAGAAAAGAGGGGAAAAAAGAGGAGAAAGGAAGGAAGGAAGGAAGGAAGGAGAGGGTGAAGAAAAGTTATAGATTCGTGATAGAAGAGAACCTGGTTAACAAGCTCGATATCCTTTCAATTAGAGCAAGGGATAAGCTTTATAGAGGCTGTAAACGAGTGAGAGGAAGCAAACCTACGTAACACTTCATAAGCTTATTAAAGGATAGATTTTAATGCAAAGAACTTTATCTCTTACTTCGTTAAACTTATAGAGCCAACCAAAAAAGAGAGAGAGAGAGAGAGAGAGAAAGATATAAAGTACTTACACAATAACTAATCCGGATATTTCACTCTCATTCTATATGTTCTTTATTATCTCTTATCTTTATCTTTATCTCAATCTTTCTCTCTGAGGGGATTTTTCTTTTTCTTTTTTTTTCTTCATTTTTTTTTCTTTTTCTTTTTTGGTTTTCTTCCAGTTCATATACTCAACAACTGTGGGGTAGAAAATTCCTGTTAAAGTCTTGGATTTCTACTTAAGGGACACCCCCAACTTTGTGGACGAGAGGATAGATTCTAATAGCTAACTCGCATGAATAATTCAGCTTTAAGGATTGCTTGAAACTTTAAAGCTCTGCTTCTCCTTGAATACACAGTACTATCGAAATATATATATAGACAAATGTATACGTGTGTTTGTGTGTATTCTTCAATCGGATTAAGTATCTATGGTACAGTGACTATACTTCCATTGCAATTCAGTGATCTACACGTATATTGTAATAGAGTTAAGTATTCCTATGAGGTTAGAATGTTTTGTATTTTCATACTTTAGCTGTACGAATACTTGAATCCTTTAATGTTCATATCCATCAGTTTTCGATATTAAATACGTTATAGGATAATAAATCAAATTTGTAAACGTTTAAATAATTTTTTCATTATCTTTATTTTGAATGTTATTGTTTACGATTTTTAATTCTATCGTTGCATCGAGAAATAGAAAAAGAGAAGAAAGAGAGATAGAGAAACATCAAGAGATAGGAGTTCCAGTGGTTCGTGAAAGTTATGGGCGCTAACGAATGCCGTTTGTCTGCTCTACTACCAGATATGGAGAGCTTCTATCCACTTTACCAACCTGTCCAACCCTCCTTTACCTCTCCCCTTCTTTCGTCCCTTTCTTCGCGTCCCTCGACACCCTAGTAAACTGTCCAATCCTTTGCTTATTCAACGCAAACCATTCGTCGATCCCGAGTAGCTGGGAGTTTTCAAACGGGCTCAACTTCGTTTCGTAGTATACCTCTCCTCTAAAATATAAAGTCTGGTTGTATATATCAGTATTCCTGTTTATTTTCATTACAGAGTTAAACTTCTTCTATGTTTACAGTGCGTAACGAAATATTCAAGTAAATACCGTTAGATGTATAACTTTTTTCCCCTGTTTTTTCTTTTTTATTTTCTTTTTCTATTTTCTTCATTGCGAAACTTTAAGGTCACACATTGCTGTATGAAAATTTTAAGTTCGACTTTTGTTAATGGCCAACGTGTTCAAATATTTCGAGCTGAGCAAGATCAATCCGAAAAAGTAGGACGCGCAAAAAGTTGATCTCTTTTCGTTTGGATGAGGGTGGAGGAGGAGGAGGAGGAGGAGAGGATTCTTAATCCTCCATAATAAAGGGGACAAATCCCAATGCATAATAATCGCAAGAGATATTGCGTGATAGATGAATTGAACTTTTCCATTTCGTGAAACGTATCCAATTTTTTTTATCCCCTGCATTGTCGTTTCATATTTTCGATGAAGTACCAAATAAAAAAAAAATAAAAAAACATAAAAAACAAAACTGTGTTATAAATTTGTTGTCGCGTGCATATGCACTTTAATATTTTGTTCGATCATTGAACAATTTTAATTGAAATATTTTCAAGCACAAATTATTGTGTTAAACTAAATTAGAAAAAAAAGACCACGTATATTGTTCGTTGCATAATTTACAGTTAAAAAAAAATATGAAGTCGTATTAAATTTATTTTGATGAAACATTTTAAGTTCGAATAATAATAATATATAATAATAATAATAATAATAATAATAATAATATTAGATTATAGAATAGTCGAAGTAATTAATTTTAATGCAGAAATTCTCAAGACGAATATCCTATGTTTCGAAGTTTGTAATGTGACCCAGATATTTTCGTGACACCCGGTATATGTATATCCTTTAGAAATATACCGTCGAGAATTTCGTTGAGATATAATTCTCATTATCGAATTTTGCGGATAATTCATATAAGCTGTCTCTCTTTCTCACCCTCCCACATCCCCTTTTTTTTCCTCTTTCACTTATACAAACGTAAAAATTGGAGTTAGGTCGAGAACTAACACCTACGTGATGTTCATTCTTTTTCCCTCTTCTTCTTCTCATTAAGTTTCGAATCGTGCCATTTCTCGGAACTTTTTCCCTTAATCGATGAACGAACGAGCTAGACACAACGATTTATCGGTTATAATCCTATTGGAAAAATTTATCGAGTTTATTAAAAAAATGTATGTCTTTTGGATGATGTTTCTAAAATAATTTCAATTTAACATTAAATCGAAATTAATGGACAGTATAAATTGTTTATATAGTCTTTTAATGACTTACTAATAATATTATGAGTAATACAAGACTCACCTGATACGTTGGATCTTGCGATACGATACATTCACCATCGTTTATGCGTTTTAAATAATCTGGATCTTTTAAACCAAATTGTGGTGCCAATGAAATTCCCAATGATACAACCCAAACCAACACGATCAGGATAGCAATCTTCGTTGGATTTCTTGCCTAAAAACAATGAATAAAAAAGTTTGATATCAAATATTGTTTAACTTTTCGTTGTTTCATGTTAGTACATTGAATTGAAAAGTTTGAAAAATTCATGGAAGATTAGATAGAGACTTTAAACTTTGAACTTGTAATAAAATGGCAACAAACCGTAGAGCATTTACTGGATAATCGAATATATTAGCTGAAGGTTCGTTCGTTCGATCTAACGCATAGGAACCCTCCGATGAGTTTAACATCAGCTCCAAAGCCTATCTGGCTATGGATCGGATCTACTCCCATTATAATTACAACGATGCGAAACACAATAACGCCTGAAGCTCACGAATATTTCCTAGGTATAGATAGATGACGTACCTAATTCAAGCTTCAAACTTATGCGAAAGTCTATTATCGATTTTCATCATACATATATAATAGAGCTAATAATTATAACAATCGTTCTAATTATCAACCTACCGAATAATACAAATATTTATAATTATTCTATCATTTTTAATCAACTAATTGTGCTACACGGGACACTTTAAAAATAACTCTGAGAATTTTGAAGTAACATAAAGAGAAAAAAAAGGAGGAGGTATCATAAAATTGAGTTAAGTTCAAATGACGATATAGGAAAAGACAAGGAATAGAATGAGAGAAATATAAACGTGTTTAATTAGGAAAAAAGGGAAGGATTGTCGTTGGGTATTAAACATTTCCCACGTGGATGAACTATTTTACAATGGAAGATGCCATTTAATTCGTCCCTTTCTACGTCTCCGCTAATATATTTTCCTTCCGATCAAAGCGATAATTCCACGGGCTCACGAAGAGAAGCAATTAGGGGCGAGTAATTGCGGTCTAGCTAGCGATTCTGGTACACATTCTCTCTCTCTCACTTTTTTTTTTCTCTTCCCATCCCTCGTATTTTTTTTTCCTCTTCCTTTACATATGTATATCACACCTACACATTCACATATTTCAATATTATAGCTAGTCTCCAAGGGTCTCTCCAACAATTCAATGGAAGAAGGATGCACATTCTGTGCAATCTCGAATACTTGCAGGCACGCACCAGCTGTGATCGTAATTCCGATATATACTACCTTCACCTTTATTGCACTTTCATTTATTCCGACTAATCGTTCCAGACTTTTTTTACATTCGTTTTATTACGTTCCTCCTTTTACACGTGAGAAAATTGTTCAGACATATTTTTTTTTTATTTTTCTTTTTTTTCTTTTTTAAATTATTTCAAAAAAATATTCATTTGAAATATTTATTCATTTTTTTTTAACATATGTCTCACTAATATACGTGCCACGTACTAACGATTTCATTGACATTTTACTTTTTTATTATACAATTTAAATTCTCATTGTATTCATCGATCATTTTTCAATTTTGGTCTTTACTATTTTATAACATTTATTAAATTGTTTTTATTTTGTAAAAGAATGACAATAACATAAGTGTATCCTAACAGATATATAAGTCGATATGTGTGTGTCAGATATTTTAAAGAAACTACGATAGAAATGAAAAAAGATAAAATAGGTAGAGAGGTGCAGCTTGTGAAACGATCGATCGATCGAAGGTGCTAAATCATCAATTGCTTTGAAAAAGAGAGAAAGATAAAGAAAAAGAAGAAACTTTCTTATCTTCTGTGAAAGTATGTATTTACTACGTAAGCGCTTCTTTTTACAGACATATATATTTATATATATATATAAATACACACACATGTAAAAGACTAAATTTTCTACGAATGTAATTTTCTCATAATACGAACTCGCCCGTAGAAAGTGGTGGCTTTTCTCGTACGTATTCGTTTCTTCTTCGTAGACTACTCTTTTGAGAAAGAAACTTTTAGAAAGAAAGAAAGAAAGAAAGAAAAAGATAGATAGATAAAATAGCTCCTAACAACGTGAAAGAGAGCGAGAAAGAGAGAGAGAGAGAGAGAGAGAGAATCCTTGTACGTATCACGTAGACCGAAAAGTTTGGAATTCTGTGCACAACTACAATAAGGTAATCCAAAACGAGAGTCTCTCTCTCTCTCTCTTTCTCTACCTTTCCAGTTTTCTAACATAAAGGTAATGCAAACCTTTAGAAACCTATTTGGTAAGGATTGTTTCTCTCTCCTTATCTCTCTCTCTCTCTCTTTATTTTACATTAAATTTATGCTTTTAATTTTCATATTTGTATTTGATTTATCTTTGATTTATATTCAAATGTATTAGAGTTGGGTCAGGGTTTCTGAGAGAAATTGGTTTTATTTTTTCATGAACATGTATTTTCCTTGATAAGATATCTAACATAAAATGAAGATAAATATTAATCTTCTCTCTTTCTTTCATTTCTTCGGGAATAAGTTCAATAGTAGAGATTTTAATTGGAAAATTATCCAGAATTACTAAAATGCATCACGCGAATCAACGAAAAGTACCGACCGACCTACCTAGCTACGGTAATAAATTAATCTTTTACCGAGTTATAACGAGAATAATCGGTGGAAAAGTGCAACTTAGGCGTTCGAGTTCTTAACGAACGATGAAACTTTTCATTTGTCTGGTTTCTATCTGAAGCAAAAATGTTCATTTTGTTGAAATTAATTACCTTAGTTTATGTCATACAAACTATCATTTACAGAAACGAACAACATTAATTTATCAAATAAAAAAACGAAAAAAAAAAAAGAAAAAACAGATTAGGTTATTAATAAGAGAAAATAAAATTCAATTAATTGACTTTTCTTTAGAATCCTTTCTATTTTATTTTATTTTATTTTATTTTTATTATTTGTTTTATTAGCCAATTTAAACTGGTTCTAAATTGCACTGTAGATGTATGTCGCTCTCTATCTAATTGTACCGATTCCGGTCTGACGGCCGCGTTAAGGAGGAAAGCTTTTAAAACCTTCGATCGTTCGTTCCTACTACGTTCGTGTTATGGACCCACTTCTAGAAGCTCTCTCAAGGTTCATCCGATTAGTTGAAGGGAATGGCACGAAGCGTAGGCGTTGGGATGGGTACAAAAAAAACAAACCCCAAAAGGCAGAATGAATGAATGAATGAATGAACGAACGAACGAACTAACTAAAAAAAAAAAAAATCAACCAAAAAAACAAGAGAGAAAATAATGAATAGAAAAGAAGAAATGTTGGCGTGAAACGAAACCTTTCCTAATTGGATCGATTCTCTTCATCTATTTCTATTATTGGCTCTTCTAATCAAATGCATTAATGCGCACATTCATATGAGCTTGCTTTTATGTAAACACATTATTCGATCGATATAAAAAAAAAATAGAATTGGGATATAAAAAAGTGAAATTTTTATATTTGGACCTGTTCTAATCTAACAAAATGGATTATTAATAAACTAATACATAAGTGTTACAATTTGTCTAACTATGTATATGGAATAACTAATAGAAATGTATGCATGCATATGTGAATATGTATTTAAGAGAAAGATAGCTTTGAGAGTGAATTTAACGGTGTCATTGTACTATTCCTTTTCCGAAAACTTCCGTAACACTCTCGCTAAACCACACAAGCGTATCAATTAACCTGTATATAATTGAGATCGGTGACAGCCCAATATCTGTCGACCGCGATAGCCACCAGATGCAATATCGATGCCGTACAGCAAAGTACGTCGCTGCTGGTCCATATGTCGCAGAGTCCCGGCCCAAGAGACCATCTCGAGTTTATCTGTAATAAACATAATTATCTATCATTAACCCCGTAGCTTCCATATTTCCCTTATTACTGGAATGTTATCAGATACGCCTATCATTCACGTAACTAACCTTACACGAACACACATCTATCTATGTACATTACCAATCTAAAGTATTGAAATCAGAGAAATAGAATATCCCTTTAAGAATGTTTTCAAATATTTGTTCATGTTTATTGTCAAAGTTACCGCAAAATGTACAAGTAAGAAAGTTTAATCTGATTATTGTGTTAAATCTGTGTGCATAAACTATGCAAGAATATTAGGGATATAAGAAAAAGGTATAATCAGCTATTGTACTGAAACTTTTAGTCGATAGTGTATACATATATGCATGTATATATACATGTATCATCGGTCTAATGTATTAGGTCTCTTCTCGATGAACGATCTTACTATTATGTATAGTATATATGTATTATGTATACATATAAGTGGATAGAAATGGAGGAAACAGATCGATAAGTGTTATCGACATTCTATCACGAATATGTCTTCGTTATCTATTAAGCAATCTAATATATGTATCTCTGTATTGTATAGTGGTCATTTGCGAAACGAAATTATACATCTAAACTACTGACTATTTCTTATTCCTCATACATTTCAAATAATAATTATCTTTACGGCTACTTTTCTTTATTGTCTATTTTTTTACACACTCTAAGTAAACTGTCATCTTTATTTTATGGCCAGCAAGGCAACACCAGGCACTTTAATTAACGGAACTTTTCTGTTTGGGGAGAAAACTTATGTGTTTGGATGGAATGTGGATGTTTTCATGTGTGGTGTGTATGTGTGTACATATGGTTGACCGCATATACTTGTCGTCGTAGAGAAGAAAAATGAAAGGCTAGTATATAACTTGTACTTTTATTTATATGTGTAAGTATGCGAATACATGTGTGTGTGTGTGTGTGTGTGTGTGTGTGTTTAATATATATTTCTAACTCATTCGTCGAATAAAGCGACTGTTCTCATTCGAACAAAAGTTATATTTACTTAGATAAGGTAGTAAACACGTGGTTTCGTTTTACCTCGGTAAAAAGAAAAAGAACTATCCTCTGTCTCTGACGTACTGAAATTAATCTCAAGTTTTGATTAATATACTTAGGTATATAATCGTACATATATATATATAGTTACGTACATATATGTATTATACATAGGTGAAAATGGTTGGTTGGTAGAAATATTTATTTCGTTGAAAAAAAAAAAAAGGGAGAAAAGATTTATTTGATACATGGATAAAATTTTACTTTTTAATGAGATAATCTAATTTAAAAATTATCTGTTTATATAAAATGCAATGTGCATATATACTGTTGACAATATATATATATATAAAAATTTGTTAATGTGCATTATTTTCTTAACAAATATTTCGATATTTGTGCGTATAATGTTTTTATGAATGATGAAAGAAGAATTCTTTCGTATTGTATAAGAAATGACTGGTATTAAAAATAGAGTTCACTGTAAAAATGGAAAATATAAGAGAGAGAATGAGGAAACGAATGAAATGTATGTATTTTGTAAAATATGACTGGTCTAGAGTAGCGGTATGCGAAAGAGTATAAATATTTTCAGAAAAGCATGAAACTCGAAATATAAGTGACGTGGATAGAACGAGCTGGAAAAATTTCGAGTGTCTGAAAATTTTTACAATTTACAAGAGAGAGAGAGAGAGAGAGAGAGTGAGGGAAGGAGGGAGGGAGGGAGAGAGAGAAAATATTTTCTTTATCTAGCAAAATATTCGATGAAATATACATAAACGGACTACAATATTTATCTTTCAAATATTTTTCTAATAATATACAAACGATTACAAAAAAAAATATGAAAATAGAAAAAAAGAAGGAAAAGAAAAAAACACAAATAATCAAAATGATATTATTGATTATTGTGGATTATTTAGAATATGGAAAATATTTCGAAAGTGATTAGCTTTCCACAGCAATTATGGGATTATTGTTCAAAGCTTTGGTATTGTTAGAGAGAGTGGTCATCGTACGACAAATCATTTCTATTAATTAACAATATGTTAAAACGTGTGTCGTTTGAATTGAAATTGAACGAGTGTTCAACTAATATCTGTTATTTTAATTTAATGACTAATTATCTTTACGATTTATATATATATATATACACACATACACACACATGTATTTAGAACATAATTCTCATTATAAACTCTATCGATGAAATTTCACGATAAAATATTCATTTTCTCAATAGAATCGATATCAGATTATTGGTGAACTAAACTATGAAAGTACACTAGAATAGTAAAAGAGAGGTGGGGGGGGGGTCGAATAGATTGGCAAAGGCTGAGAGAGAATATTCACCCAAGTACTCTTCTCTTTTCAGCCGAAACTCTAGCGTTTACCTTCTTATACAGCTTCTTGTTTACTTTTCCCTTATCATTTCTGAACATATGTACATATGTACACTCGAATGTGTGTGTGTGTGTGTGTGTGACGGTAAAACAGTACTTATAGTATAGATATAGTGATACTAACATACTTCCTACTTATGTTTCTAAATTGTTTAATAGATATATCTAACTTTGATAATTAAAGAAGAGCTCGTAAAAAGTATGTAAATCAAGAAAAGGCAACCATACATGATATATGGATAGATCGATAAATATATGTTGGATAATTAAAAAAAAAAAAAAAAAAAATACAAATATTCTTAGCAAATAATAAATTATTCAAATAGTGCAAAAAGATTGATTAGACATTTCTGTTTTTGATGATAAAGAAAATATTTGAAAAAATTACAAATGTATAATTTAACGATAGAAAAAATTTTCAAAATTATTCAAATGGTGATACTTTATATTTTTCGTTGATTTATAAAGAGATAGGAAGAGAGAAAGAGGAGAGTGTGTGTAAGAGAGATAAAATGTTCAAACTGATACGAATGAAAACACGGGGAAACTGTCGGTTGTTTCGCAGTCAATACAATTTCTTCAGTATGTTTATGACCATACGACACGAAAAACGATTTTTTCATCGTTCGTAACGTTGTTCGTCCCTTCGGCCAGTCATTTAAGCTCGGGTCACCAAAAACATTCTCTTCGATGTCTGGCTCATCTATCGTGTAGATTTATGTGTTCAGTTTACCACGGCTGTTGTTTCCAGCATTGGTTTTATTATACCAACCTTTCCACTCTCCTACCACCCTTTTTACTCTCATATTCTCTCTATCCTTTTTTTTCCCCACCCCACCCCGTCACCACCCCTCCGTACCATTTTATATGCCGTACGACGATTTTTCTATTCGGGTCAACGAATGTATGTTTTCCGGAGCAACAAACGTACAGAAATCTAAGTAACAGAATCAACAAGGTAAAACCTCAAAGTATATAAAAAGACCAAATTTATATTTTAGTTTTCATCGTAACAAATTCAGTTAGATATTTTTAATATTTTTTTTTTTTATAACAAAATTTAAAATATTGAATATTATTTATAAATTAACTATTAATTTGCAATGTGTTATTGGAATTGATTTGACGAATGAAATAATCTATTTGTTAATTCAATGGGGGGAGGGAATATAAAAAAGCGTGGATTATAAAAAATGAATTAGTAAAAAGAGGAAATATTTATTAACAAATATTGAAACGGCAGATAATTAACAAGTTATAAATGGTATAGTTAGAAAGAGAGAAATAGAAATGAAATGTTCATGTAGATATAACAGAATGTAATTCTGCGAATTGTGAAGCAAAATACAACGAGTACATAAATATAAGTACACATTATAGCACTCCAATGTTAACAATGGAAAACGTAATTAATTAAGTAGAAATAACGGACAATATGGATGACAAATAAATGTACGAAAACAATCGGTTGATAGGGGTAGTATATAATAATAATAAATAAAAATGAAAGTAACGCAAAAGAGGAATTAGAAAATTAAAGAGCAAGGGAGTTAGAAAATCTCTTTGATGGATTTGATTTATTCCCTTTTTTTTTCTTGTTAAATATAAAGAGAAATAAAATACGAATGAGAAAAACAAAGAAATAGAAAAATAGTAAAAAGAGACGTAAAAAATACATTCTGCATACGTGACCCAAATTCCAAATGATTTTACATGATAAAAGAACTTCTTCAATATTTTGTTGTTGTTGTTCTTGTTGTTTTTATATATTTCCCATTGTTTTTCTTTTTTTATTATTATTATTATTATTTTAAACGAACATCAGTTAGCAGAGATTTCACGTTGAAAAAAAAAATAAAAGACAATGAATAGTTTCACCATCGAAGCGGATAGATAAACCTTTAACAACTAAAAGGAAGAAGAGAAAAATTGATGATAATGGGATACTAGGGCAAACCGATGGTCGAACGTAAAAGAAAATATCTTTTGTCGAATAAAAAGTTAACGCAATACGATAAATAAATATTGAGTATAGTTTGTAATATAATTTTTTACCTTTAGTGACGTGTACGATTATAAATGATGCGTGTACTTTGGACACATTTTTTCTTTTACGCAAAAAAAAAAAAAATGAAAAAACATAAATCAAAAATATGCTGAAGAAATTGTCCTCTCGAAATATTAGTAATAAAAGTGTGGTATAGAAAATTGACCAAATGGTAACACCTTGTCGATCTTGTCGTAAGTATATATCTCGAAAAATAAATCAACACGAGGTTTGGTTGGTGTCTGCTTGCCTGCCTGCCTGCCTGCCTGCCTGCACGTGCAATAAAAACGACAGGTGTGGATGGAGACAAATTATGTCTTGAAGAAACGTGGTAGGAAAACGAAGAAGAATAAAAGAAGGGAAAGGGAAATGGGAAATGGGAAAGGGAAGAAGTAGAAGAGGGCTTGGCAGGTACTGTTGAACGTTGTTAGGTATACACAAATCGTCTTAGAGAGGGTTCGCCGGCCCCAATTAAGGCAGTTAACAGATTAACTGACTCGCTTGAAGTCGACTCGCGTGTCCGCCATTAGCGTGATTGAATTACTTCACTGAAGCTTCTTCCTCTCCCTTCTTAAACTCTACTACCAACTACCATTTCTATTTATCTCTCTATCTTTATCACAAACCTTTCTCTTTCTATTTCGAGTTTTCTTTGTAACATTTGTGGTGTCGGTTGTGTAGCATTCGTGCAAACGGAAGTAACATTCTGTGAAACTGAGTGTATGTGTGTGTGTGTGTGTGTGTGGGAGAGAGAGAGAGAATGTAAAAGGTTTTTTGTACAAATGGATTACGAGAAGTATCTTGACACGAGTTGGATCGTTAAATTTCGAGGATTCTCTTTACCCGTAAGATTGGAAAAACTTATTTAACGCGAATAAATATTTGCGTGAGAAAGTAACTCTCTTCTTCTCCTCTCTCTCTCTCTCTTTTTACTTCTTTTAACAAGTACTTCATACAAGTTTATTTTACACGAGTAAAAGAGAATTTATATTTAACTTTCGTCACACTATGCCAAAGTACTGGGACACGTTAATTGGGGCTACTTATTTGAATTGTTAAATGTAAAAGAGAAAGAGAGAAAGTGTTAGATGTAATGATTTTGTTTTATTACATTTCTTGTGTTCTCGAAACTCGGAAATTTAACTTGTGTTTGAATTCAATTCATTTTCATATTTACATTTGAATTTTGTTTGACGATTATTCAGATTAAAAAAAAAGAAAAAAAAAACAAACAAATTGTTTCATTGTTAAATAATATCTGTTTTAATAATCAAGAAAGAAAAATAACAAAGTTCAACATTCGTAATTGTTAATTTTTCCAAGTTTTTCTTATAAAATTTTCTGTAAAAAAAAAAAAAAAAAAATATGATGATGGAAAGAAAGAGAGAGTGAAAAAGTTCAACTTGTGTCGTAATTTATTTAACAAAATTATTATATTCCAACAAGAACATGATAAATAAATAAAAGAAGAAGAAATACTAGCATAGGAAAGAACAAAGGAAAACAAAATAAAACTGAAAAAAAAAAACGTAAAAGAAGAAGAAGAAGAAGAAGAAGGAGAATAAAAGTCATAGTCGTTTCCTTTTACTTAAAGTTAAATTCACAAAGTTTTCATCATCTCATTTTCTTTTTCACCCTCAATGTTTAAGAAGAGTCGCATCGTCGTCGTCGTCGTCTTCATTCCTAAGAGAAATGATTTCTTACCACGAAATAAGAGTAACAACCTTTTGAAACTTTAAATAGCTACGTTTAAAAGACTTGTCTATCTGTCTGCCATCTCTAAACGTACGAACAACTAGTAGAGTGCTTTTGGAATTGTTTCACGAATCTTCAAAGTACAGTGTTAATATCAACATGATCTCACAAATAACACGAAACAAAAATTCAAATAGAAATTTCTAGTCAATGTTTTGACGTGTGTCAATATATCCAAAAAAATAATACGTGCATGAACATTTCGATTATCCTAATGCATGGAAAGAATGAATTTAATTGGAGATTGAAGTAGTCAGCTGTAAATAATCCAATTAGTTTAAACAGTCGTAGGATTAAGATGAAATCATTAAAGTAAGTATGGATTTGAAGCTTCCAAGCGTGCAAAGAGGCTCGACTTAGTATAATTCGTTAATTGTTCACATATATACATATATACATACACACATACGATTTTGTTAGTCATATTTTATATCTTTCGTTCTATTTATCTCTCATTTCACGTCGTCAGAAATGTTTGATATCTGTTTGCTCCAAGTGCATACTGCAACTTTATGCAAAACCATAATCCTTCAACTCCACAGAAACGTACATAAATATAATACGTACCTGTATATTATATACCTATTATATATATATATATATATATATATATATATATATATATGTGTATGCGTGTGTGAGAACGTGATCGATGTTAGGTATTTAACAAAACTTTACTACGACTTAAATACAAGACCATTAAAGAATAAATGTGCCATTTCGATCTGTGCAAATCACTAGAGAATTATTACGAGTAACATACTGCTAACTAAAGTACAGAACGTCGTCATTATTTATTATGGTATTTGGAACATCATTTATTTTCCCATGTATATTAAATGAATTTAGAAAATTGATACAATTAAAAATTAAAAAAAATAAAAAAGTAGACAATAAAATACAAAATACAAAATACAAAAAAAAAAGAGATAAAAGTTAAAAAAAGATACATTTCTTAAAGGTTTGAACCATAACTACCATCACACTTTCTCACAACTGCATTTCGGTTTACCATTTATAATCTACTGGATGTATAATATGAAGCTTAGAAAATTTATATTTCGTACTAAGGTATGGTAGATACTAGGAGAGAATCTCCTTATTTAGAAATGTTCTCACGTGCCCGTTCATTCTCATAACATATTCACATTTACGTACCACGTACTACTCATATATTTTTATGATTCATAATTTTTAATGCATTATTATATACGAGCATATTTATATAGTTATGTGTGTGTGTGTGTGTGTGCATGTGTGTATCTTATAAGACTATGAGATAGTTATACTTTTTTAAAATAATCATCGTTAAAGTTCGAAAGATGGGAATTTGTCAAAAGAAGAAAAAAAAAACAACTGTCTTCATCCATCTTTGTTTTAGATATATTTTTCTTTTTTATATTGTCGAATCAGCCTTACATTTAATACATAAAGGTAACCATATATATATATAGAAAAAGCTCCTTTTTTTTATGCTTTTTTTCTGAAGAAAAATATAGCACGACGTGGCATATATATCACGAAAAAGGGAGAGAAGAAAAACGAGATATACGGTCACAAAAAACAAAAGTCCCTACGTCTTTTCCCCGTTTGAAGAAAACAACTACTACTAAGAAGAGAGTTCTTCCCTAAAAATCAAGCTGGATGGAAATAAAATAGGATGAAAAGAGAGATACATAGAATTATACATTTATTCTAAATTTGAAAAAATTCTTTTTTTTAAACACCTTGTTTATATATAATAAACTAGGGGTGCCTCGCCACGCGTTTCTGTGGCTCACAATCAAATAATTCGCGATTAATAAAATAATATTGCGATTATAAATTGAGATATAAACAATCCTATCTTTCAAGTTGGATGAAACTGCACACAGTGTGCAAAATTTGATGAAAATTGGTTCAGTAGCTTAGGAGTCCATTGAGGACAAACAACGTGACACGTAATTTATATACATATATATAGATATCACAATTTCTGTTTAAATTTGACCACTCGCATACACATAGAAGGAAACACATGGACATGTACTTAAATTGTGAAAGTTCAAAGTAACATGACGTAATAAAAAACTTGAAGAAATGTTTACTCAACCTAATTAACTACTATATATATATATATATATATATATATATATATATATATATATATATATATATATATATATATATATATATGTATTATCCGATAGATATAGTTAGAAATAATTCAAACTCTTCTTCTACCCCGTTAAAAAGCTAACGCAACTGACAATAAGCGATGGGGTAGTCAGCCCTGTTCGCTCAACCCTGCCACCGTTGGTTATTTATTATCTCTTTCTCGGTAGAAACAGCTTTTGCTGACGCCATTTTTAAAGAGAAGGAAAAAGAGAGAAAGTGGACCCATGGCATTTACAACGACCGATATATTAACGGTGCGTAACATTGGTTAGAAATATATACGTATATATATATAAATATATGGGGTGGATATTAAGAATGGGAACATTTAAATATTTATGTTATTTATGATCGTACATTTGTTCTTATGGTCATATTTTTAGAGAGATTTTAAATTCGTCTTTCTCTACTTTCTTTTTTTTTATTTTTATTTTTTGGAGAAAAGAAAAAGAATGGAATTGGTAATATAATTTTCTTTCTTTTATTTTTTACATGTTACACATAATTTCGATTTGTTTCAAAGCTGTTATTTTCTTTCGTTTGATTTGATTTGATTTGATTTGATTTGATCGTAAAATAAGAAAATATTTAGATGTGTTTCTATTGAAATGGGCCATCCTGTATATGCCAATTTGATCGAAGATGGGTACTTGTCGAAAGAGAACTCGATGATCAATAAAATTTTATGATTCGTGGTCAACCGAATGTTAATTTTCGTGATTCGTTTTATACTTTTAACAACCATACGAAATGGCAAAGCTAATTTTAGCGAAATGAAAGAATTTCTTTTTCTTTTCCCTCAGTCGTCTGCAATTTTTAATTCAAAATGATATTAAAGTGACTCTTCTTTGCAATGGTGAATTGTAGATAATTAAACACATTGTACATTTTTATATTTAATTTTGTCATTTAACAATGTTTATCAATTGATTTTTTTTTATCATCTATTTTTTTTTCCTCTCTCTCTCTCTCTCTCTCTCTCTTTCGTGTAATTAAATTAAAATTTTCTTTTAATTTTAATTAAAACGTCATTTTACTCTTATCCATTATTCCATTAAACTAAAATCCATTTATTTTCTATTATTTTATATTATAAATTTAATGGATATTTAAAGTTAGAAAAATCGATGAAAATTTCTATGGTTATTGCTTGAGAATAATAGTAAGAGAAGGAGAGTGAAAAAGAGAGAGAGAGAGAGAGAGAGAGAGAGAGAGAGGGAGAAAGTTTTGTTAGTATGTCCTTGGAACAAAAGCTTGTCATGGGAATTTAAATGAGTGCCAAAGTTGAGGGTTGTTTGCTCATTAACGAGTGAATGTTGTAGGTATTTTACATACGTCGACATAAAATGAACGCGTTATCGATGTAATTTGTTAACTATGAAACCTGACAAAAGTAGTATATACATACATAGATTTATATATATATATATATATGTATATGGGATTCACCGTGTTTTTAGTTCCACCTCGAAATATTATTGCAATAGCTACACATGCTCATAACTTTATATTTCGTCTTATTTACTCTAAGCAATTGGTTATTAATGTTTTTACATTATGTAATACCTTTATTAATAACAAATATATACCCAAATTTTGTTTTAATTTAAAACGTGCAACATAGGGATATTTTATTATCTGATAATTCTGTGCCGCAAAGACTTAAAATAAATATAAAAAAATATTACAGTTAATAAGAAAAAGTAATAATCGATGATAATTCGTGAGAATATTTTATTGGAATTACTGTATAAACTAATTAACCATGTTCTATTTAGCAATTTGACATTATATAATGAAGCAGAAGTAATTTGATGAACGTTAGTTGACAGGAGTAATACCACGCGTGTAATTAGACAGTAGAAGAGCCAAACTATTGATGATCAGCCAGTGAAGTTGTCAGAAATTGATCAGGCACGATCGCAAAGATATCATGTATGCATTTAAAATGTCAAGTTGCAGATAATTACTGAATAATTATTAACTTCTCTCTCTCTCTCTCTCTCTCTCTTTCTATCTATCTATTTATCATTTTCTCTATTTTTCATATTTTTTATTGAGTACTCGCTAATATCTTGATGCCCTACAACTATTAATCTCTTTCGTGGAAAAGGACAACTCTGAGATACTTTCTTTTATCTTTTTCTAGAACGAGCAACGAGGGACGTTATGCGAGACAATAGATTTAGGATTTTGGAAAGGTCAAAGGGCACTAAGATTAAAGGGATTCATTCTTTTAAGAAAATATTTTTTAAATAAATTAATCTTTCGTATCTTAAAATATTAACATTCATTTTTGTATTTTCTTTTTCAAAAATATTGAATTGTTTTATTTAGTTTAATAGAATTAATTTGATGAGTTATGATTTTGTGTGTGTTATAGTTTGAAACATATCTAAAATGTATGGGTTTTAAAGGGTTTCAAATCTTAAAACAGTATCGATCTGATGCCAATTATTTCTTCTTCATGAAATTCTCCTTTCAGGTAGAAAATATTCTTTTGTTTTGTTTTTTTCTTTTCTTCTTTTTTTCTTCTTTATCACGGAACGAGTAATCCGCATTAAATGTCGTCGCGCGTAGTGTATATCGATGAAATCGCATGATTCAACGCCTTGGAAATATTGCAATCGAAGAATCGGTAGAGAAGAAAGAATAAAAGCTTACTACTGCTATTACTAATACTACTACTGAAGAATTTCCGAAGTAACAGCTTGTAAAGGAAAGCAATTTTTCAGTAGTTCGATCGGTCACGAATTGTCTCTGTGGAATAGCTTTCCCTCTCTCTCTCTCTCTCTCTCTCTCTCTTTTCTCTCTCTTCATCAAATAGTTATATTCCGAGTTATTTTACGAGTTACTATCAATTGATTTACGACGCATATAAAGGTATTTCTACATTGGCAATACATTTTCTATATTTCTTTTAAGACATAACATTTACATAATATCTTTCTTTTTAATGATTCATCCGACATGATCTTACTTACGTACTTTATTTTAAACGATTCTAAAATAATTCTAAAAAAAAAAAAAAATAAAAAAAAAATAAAAAAAGAGAATAAAACTTGAGCAGCGAAATGTTTAAACGAATAAAATGAGATATTATTTTCATTATTAAAAAATTTCAAAAATTCCGTATCTTACGATTGAAATAGAAAACAGTCATGCAAACCATCCCCTCGTAGAGATTTTCTACTTTTTCCACATTTTATACATATAATATAAAAATTCTGTTTGAAGAGAATAAAATGTGAGATTTTGTTTTATTATATTAAAAAAATTTCTAAAATTCATTTCCATACGATTACAAAATAAATATAATCAGAGAAGATTTAAATAAAAATAATTCAGAAGAAACATTTCATATTTCAATTGAACATTTGATATTTAAAAAACCTCGAAGATAAAAAGTATTATAAGTGAACTATTATATTATTGCATATATATGACTGTAATCTATGAGGAATGGGAAGAAAGATATGGTTTCTATAGATAGACAATAAGCTTGGAAATTTTGTTCTTCTCATATTGGCATAAACCGCGTTGCTGACCGCTTGCATTTACGTGGTCGGTTTTTCGTACTTGTATCATGTAGGGAGAACGTTCATCGGATATCCCGAACTCGATTCGAATCTCGTTATTATCACGCTCTCGTAGTCCTATATATTATTACAGATCGGCTTCTCTGTCCATTTAATCGACTGTATACGAGAGTGTATACGCGTGTGTGTGTGTGTGTGTGTGTATTGCCATTTCTAATTCGACGTTGGATGTTTTCCCTCAATGGTCTATACCACCACGCGTCGGAATTAATTGGAATTTGTTTTCCCTCCCTCTCTTCCTCCCTACCTCCCTACCTCCCTCCCTTTCTATCTTTGTTTCTTTATTTTACCTTTAGGAATTTTTTTGTCCATTAAAAATTAATTCATCGATAATACGAAAATTCACTATTATAAAACGAGAATTTCATTTTTCAGCTCGAATACGTTCATTTAATCTTTTATTTTTCATTTTATTTTGTTATACACGAATATATAATATATATATATATATATGTATAGTGTACAAGTAAATTCCATATTTCCAGGATTCATATATATTATAGTTATAATCTTATTTTCCAATTATCACGACGACATTACCAAGCGTTTAATTCATCAAGCGTAACGAACGATGTTGTTTCACCTATATTGTGTTACAACAAGGTAGAGAGAGAAAGAGAGAGAGAGAGAGAGAGAGGGAGGGAGAGGGATGACTCTTAACCACTAGGGTTGCATCGGTTTTCCTACTTGTAGTACCATAACACTTTTGTAATATACAAAATAATGAGAAGTAACTCAACTCCTTATATTCTTTCCTACCATTTTATTTATCTAATTAAATGAGGTCGAGAGTATACTTTATCAACACCTGTTCATTTTTTTTCTTCTTTCTTTCTTTCTTTTTTTTTGTTCAGAATTAATACATTATTATTTCAACATGGAATAAATTTCAATCATTTTCATAAGAAATAGAATTAAAATTATAAATTGAATAATATCAAATATTAAATTCCGATTTATGTAAAATTTGAAGAAAAAAAAATATTCGAGATAAAAGGTAGGAGGGAATATTTTAGTAGTATAAGTAAAAATCGCGATATCTTTTACATAAGACGATTTTGACTAGCAAATGACTTTTGCCAAGCGTGAATCTTGATAAAGAGGGAGAGATAAGAGAACGAGAGGGAGTGAGAGAGAGGGGGGGGCGAAAGAGAGAGATTACGATTCTGATCATTCGCCGTACAAGTCCGTATGTATATGTACATGTATGTATATATCTACTTATTTACATATCTATTTACATATACATATGTATGTATTTACATACACATATGTGCGTAGGTAATATACAAGGTAGGACGTAGATACGTGAGAGAAACATGTAGATCACGTATAAGCCACAAACGTAGCACACTGAGTATCTATCGTCCAATTCGATTTGACTTTGAATTAAGTTTGCATTAACTTAACACGACCAATCACGTTGCAGAGATTATCGAACCTTCGACTTGGACATTCGTTAATTTCTAATTTTCCATTAACCATCCTTCATTCGTATAATCATTTACAATTGTTCATGAATCTTCTCCAATTTGTCATAATATTTCAATTGTTTTAATTTGAATTAGTTTCAGATTTCAATTGGTTCAATAATTTCGATATTTTTCTCTTCGTATCTATAATGTACTTACGCGTACGAGTGTAAAAAAGAAAAAAAAAGAAAAAAAAGAAAAAATAAATCGAATATAATAAAGAGTCGGGGAGGAGGCTGCTGTCATGTTAACCGTGACTTGCCGATATTTATACTCAAATCATTTCTACGTCTCTCGAATATTTCCAATTAAAATGCGTTTCAAGTTATTTTACAACGTTCTCAACTTTTTTTCCCGATTGTCATTGATTTTTTTATATATTCTTCATATATTTATGTTCGTAGAATAAGAAGAATGCGAATGGAAGGATCGCGCTCAGGGATGGGAACAATGTCGGGATTTGGTATTTGTGGCAATGAACTTTCGAGTTTCTAATGCCACTTAATAATAATAATATTTATTCTCGTACATTTCAAAGTTATAAAATTAACTCTTTTTTATAGATCGATCATATATATATATATATTTGAAAGTTAAAGCAAATCCATGATGAATTAAACTTGGATTATTTGTTCAAATTTGCGAATAGAAAAGAAAGACATTTTGTTACAATATTAAAAAAACAATAGAAAAGGTTTTTAGTTAGATGAAAGGTAAAAGGTTAGTATTCTTTTTCGTAGTGTTCTGTGGAAGAATCTCGAACGATCCAATTCGTAAACATTGTAGCTGGAAGCATTTGAACTGCGCTTGCTTGCTTGCTTGGTTGGTTGTTTGCTGCTTCCCAAGAGGCTTTGAGATCGCCTTGGGCAAAGAGGCCAACGAAGGATGAGGACAAGAGTCGATTGGCTCTCCAAGAAAGTTGGATTCCAATACCATGGATGGACTTCTAAGCAGGCATACATCAAGACCTACTCCAATGGGGGAGGGGGCGGGGTACACACTACCAACGTCACGCACATAAACATATGTTTATTCTTTTGCAATACTGAACTGAGAACAAACGCGTTCTATTTTCTTTTCTTTTTCTTAGGTGTCCGAGGACAAGACACTTTTTATTAACATCCTTTTCTACCATCTTTCTTTTCCATTATTTTATATATCAATGTAGTCCCTTTTTTTTTTTATTTGAAAAATAATAATACCAAAATCTATTGTACTTTCTAGATATGTTTTATTTTTTATTTTACAAATTTAAGAAGTAAAATTCGTTTGTTAATAATTTTATGACAGATATAAAGATTGCTATTTTTATTAATAATAATGAAGAAAAAGAAAAAACAAATAAGATGTCGATAATAATTATTGCAATCGTAAATCGGGTAGAATTATTTAAAAAAAAAAAAATGAAAAAGAAATAGAATGAAATACGAGTTTCGTTAAATACAATCATAAATCAAAATAATCCACTTACGTTTAAGATTTATGGGAATCGATAATGTATCTCTATGGTTTTAACAGATTAATTTAACCGGGCAAGAGAGTTGATCGTGAGATTGTTGAAAGTTCTCGTTAGAGAATAGAGAGATGGGTATATCTTGAATCCGTTGTTAGAAGTCATGCGGGTCGTTTTGTATATTATCTGAAGTCGGTCGGTCGGTCGGTCGGTCGGTCGGTCGGCCTTTAACCTTTTTGATTTAACAAAAGATCCCGCAGGTATCGTTTAACAATTCTAAGATTAATGAACGCTCTCCCTCAGATCTTTCTGAATCTTTTCACGTTAATTTACTTCAACTAAAAATCAAATATTATATAATATTTTGTTTTATTTTCACAATGAATGAGACAACAATTATAATATCTGAATTGAATGAAAACAAAAGAATCATCTGTGACATATTATTATTTTTTTTTTGATATAAATTAATAGTACATTACAGTGTTAAAATATTATTTCAAAATATGGAATACTCGTTTTAATCTTTTAAATAGAGTAGAAAATAAAGTTTTTTTGTTTGATTTCAAGCATCTCAAAGCATTTCAATGTAGATGCTTAGGTTTTCTCATTAATTTTGAAAGAACTTAATCCTTGGACTTCTACGACGATGTTGTGAAAAAAAAAGAAGAAGAAAAATAAAAGTCTTTGAGAAAACAAATTGTTCAGGTGGACGAAAACTCGACTACCACCACATAATTTTTCATTATTTTCATTAGCATTTTTTTTTTTTTTGGTTTTTTCTTTTTAATTAATTTGCCTTCATATTTTTTTTTTCTAAGTTAAATGAACGAAACTTCGAAGTCGTGTGTTTATAATAAGAAAGAAAGTTGTGTTTTACAAAGACGTACATCATTTTCCTTCTTCTTCTTTTTTTTTCCTCGAGGAAAATAAATTTAGATTTTCTGAAAATTGTAGAGTCCAAGTTGTTACTTCTCGTGCCATGAGAATATGTGTGTGTGTGTCTGTGTGTGTGTGTTAAAGAAAGAGAGTTTCAAGAGTGTCCACGAAATGAGGAAAATTTGAGGAAGAATTTGACCTTAGTGCAAAATCCTGTTTGCGAACAGGGCTTAACGTCATCAGCCCTTGAATACTTGTGCATTCTAAGCACCAAAATCTTCGGACCCTTTCTCTTCCTGGTTTGCCTTTTAGCTGAGAGTGCAAGACATCTTTCACTTGAAATATTTCCACTTGGCATCTCGTTAAGCTGAGAAGACATTTACTGCACGTTCACAAATGCACTTAACACTTTCTTTTAGTTAATTTTCTGATTTACAAAAAAAAGAAAAGAAACCAAAAATATATGTGTGAAGTAAGATAAGATTAGTAGAGTTTGACAAAATAAAATGAAAAAAAAAGAAAAGGTTTTATTTGACATACCTTAAATGATTGTTAATTAATCGAGGTAAATGTAAATTGTAATCTAGAAACACAGAGTACCAGCATGCCCCTTCTGATCGAAATCCACAGTTAGACTGGCCTTATATACATCTTATATACTTGTATGTATATATGCAAATATATCACTCGCCTGCAGTTTATGTATTCCCACACGTATGTATATAATTTGCATAGGAACAAAACACGAATCACGTATGTATATACGTGAAATAAATTCGATACTTTTCTAATATAATTTTTATATTTGCAAAATTAAAGGTGTTCGAGACAAAATTGATAATTACATAATTTATAATTATATCATAGATGATCTGTAAATGGTCAAATTTTAAGCCAAACTTGATATGGAAAAATTGACAGAAAAAGCGGTACACCTGTTGCAGTCACAATACTCATGGAATTTGTAAATTCCTACGTAGATTTAACGATATAGAATGAAACATTCTTTCCAAATGGTGAAGTATTCCACTAGATTGACCATTAAATAACGTCGACTTGATTCGAATATTTTTTGATTTTTGTTGTTGTTGTTGTTCTCTCTCTTTTTTTAAACCAACAAACGTATTATTCATTACACACTGTCGATTTTCCCTTTCTCATTTTAATCGAAGTAATGAATTCACGCTATCAGTTCAACTGCCGAAAACATGGTGAAGGGGGAATATTTGTAAAAGTAAAGAGAGAGAGAGAGAGGAAGAGAGAGACCAATTAATCCTGTCGAATCGATGTCAAAAAGAGATTTTCGTTTAAAGCTTCAGCAACGTTTATATACCTACTCTCTTGGTCATTTGTTATTATTCAATTTGTTCGATAATTTTTTAATACAACTCTTTAACGCTAAATATCAGCATTATATTATCACGAACTTTGTGCATTCGTTTTAAATAATGTTTTCTACGAAAACGATTTATCCTTTTAATCATTGAATTAATTGAATTGCATTGATGATACACGAATGTTTCATTTTTTAATCCAAAAATAATTAATATATGGTAATATTGCAATGTTTATTTATAATAATAATAATGATAATAATTTCAAACGTTCTTTTTAATCTGAGAATGAATCGGTGACAGGATTTTTTTTTAAATATCGTCGTTTATTCAATCATTTCAATCATCCAATTATTTTTATTATTTTTCTATTATCTCATTAATTAAACGTAATCAATTTTTATGTACAATCATAATGTAATCTTATTTATAATAGTTTTATTTTAAATGAAAGACACATAAATTTTCAATTGAAACGTTTTCTTCTTCTTCTTTCGTGAAAAAATTGAGACGAGATGTGATGCATAGATGGAAAGGATAATAAAAAAAAAAATAAAAAAATGGTGCATCTCTTTTCTGTAAGATTTTCCGTGACGGAAAGAACCACCTAACGATGTTCTTACTCCACGATAAAACGTGTTGAGTATCTTTAGGTAAAAAGAGTGAGAAAAAGAGAGAGAGAGAGAGTGAGAAAGAGTGAGAAAGGACAAGGAGTAAACTTCGTAAAATTATAAGCGGATTATTTTGCTCGACGTTACGTCGCCCAACTCTCGTTCAGAACTTCGATTAGATTAAAAAAAAAAAAAGTAACGAAACAAGAATAAAAAAATATGAAACGGACAAAATAGAAATGTTAAAAATAAAAATATAAAATATAAAATCTGGAAGTTAGAAGATAAAGAGAGAACATAAAAGAAAAAAGAAAAAAAATAAGAAACAACAACGACAAAAATTTACTTAGGTAGTTTACGCTTCTTTTTTAATCTCATTATTTCTGACACGCTTAAGGGAGGGAATCTTATTATCCACTTTAGTGTCCTTTTTTTTTCTGTAGAAAAATATTTCATTCATTCTCTTCTTTATTCACACCTCGATAATTTCTTTTATCAGATGATAGGTCAAAGGTGTTGAACGTATAGAAAAAGAAACACGATTGAATGCAAGTACACGTGTCGATAGTATTTCCATGATCAAATACTAATAATAATAATATTTATTATAATAATAATAATTATTATTATTATTAATGAATAAAACCACTAAGTAAAACCGCGTATACGTGCGTAAACGTATAATACAGTAATAATCAATCGAAATGTTAATGAGTATCATCGTACAAATATTAATATAATTAAAATACATTAATATTTCATTTACAACACCATTGAGTTGATTTGTTAATGGCATAAAATGCCGAATTTTTTATTACATTAATTAATTATTTATTAATTGGGATCGATGTAAAATTTCAAAGAACAATAAACAAGTTTCTTCTATGGGATGTTGCAACAAGAATTGCAACTTTAAATATTCATTATAAAAATAACAGTGTAGTTAATAATTCGTGTACACGTGTACTAATTTTAATAATTATTTTTTTTTGTTTAAAGTCACTTTCTATGTAGAATGTTGTTGAAGAAGAACTTTCATTTCCTAGAAGATTAATAGAAATGGAAGTTGTTCTTAATCGTTTCAACGGTTTAATGAAAAAAAAAAAAAAAAAAGTATAAATATGCATTTTGTGTTTCGTAGTTTTTTAACGTTAACTTTTATAATTGATTGAACCATGAGTATTAATCCTTATAAAGGAATCTTAATTAAACTCGTTAAAGAGAAAATATCTCAACCTGGGAAGACATTCTTTCTCTCTTTTCCTCTTTTTTTTCTTTCTTTCTTTCTTTCTTTCTCTGTTGCAATGAAGATGAACGTCGACTGAACACCATTAAGCGCTCAACGTAATTTAAATGCGATTACTTAAAATAAGAACACACTTAAACACACATATACGAAAAGATCAATGTGTTATACATTTGCGTGGATAAAAAAAATATTAAATAGAAAAAAAAAAGAAGAAAGAAAGAAAGATTAACCCTTTCGCTACTACGGACCACTATAGTGGCCCTCCACATAAATTACCGCGTATTTTACATACGACGAACATATGCAGTTTCTATAGCACTAAGTCAAATATCCCAAAGTTTAACCCTTTAAGTGTTGAATTCTTTTACCTAAAATATTTTATTAATTAAATAAAATTCATTATTATTAAATAATTCAATTAATTAATATAAACAAACCCATATATATATATATATGCATCGATAAAACCACTCTAATAATTTGTACCAAACATATACATGCGTCCATAATACTCAAAGGATTAAAGAATTATTTTAAAAAATACTACAAAAGAAAAAACATATTTCTTTAGTTTAAAGATAAAAAAAAGTAGGATGGTTGGGGGTAGAAGAAATAAAATTAAGACTCATTGATTGGATCAAGGAAAATCAATGTTTCTTGACACCCTTTTTCTAAGCTTCTAAGGTGAATCGCATTCGGAATAAGAATGGGAAGGATCTTATTTGATTTCAGTAGAGGTGTGCTAAACGAACTTTCCTCTTTTTTTTTTTTTCTCCTTTTTTTTCTTCTTCCCTTCTAACAACAATAGCCTCGAGTCAGAGAAACAATCATTCATCTTTTCGACACCCTACATATGAAAAGATAGTGTTGGTAAGAAAGGCAAGTAGTATAGCTAGTAACATGGGCAGACAACATATGGATGATGGTCTCCTAACGTTTATCTTTTTCTTTTTCTTCTCAACACGTATTTCCCATTTCTTCGTATGTATGTATACTTATGTATGTGTGTGTGTGTGAGTGTGTTTCTGGATATTTTGAAGCCTGTAGGCATTAGATATAAAGAAAGAAAGAAAGAAAGAGACGAGGAACATGAAGAAGAAGAAAATTATGAGACTTGTCAGTGGGGAAAACAACGAAAGTATAAGAAAGAGGGATGGGGGGGGTGAAATAGGTGAGTTTTAGGGGTGGATAGAATAGCACGTAAAAGGTGGATATTGATAGAAAAGTTAGAAAAAAGAAGAAGAAGAAGAAGAATAGAAGGAGGAAGAGGAAGAGGAAGAGGAAGAGGAAGATACGAGACACACATTTGGCAAGTTCCTTTTTCTTTCATATTAAAAAAGAAAGAAGTAAAAGGAAAGAAAAAAAGGAGAAAGAGATGGGGGTGGAGATGGAAGAGCTGAAAGTAAGAGGAAAATTCCCCGTAGGGCGTGCGTAGGTCGAAAAATCAGATAGCATTGTACTTTCTTCAATTTTTGTTTCTTTCTATTTTCTATTTTTTTTTCTTTTGCTTCTTCTTTTGCTTCTTCTTCTTCTTCTTCTTCTTCTTCTTCTTCTGTTTCTTGTTATCGAAGAAAAAAGAAATATAAAAAAGAAATAGGAAGAAGAGAACATTTTTGAAGACCGACCCGTGTGCAGAGAGAAAAATCAAACGGAAAAGCTTGTTGTGTTGTATTGGTACTTTTTGACTTTTCTATACTTTGTTTTTTTGTTTTTTTGTTTTTTTTTGTTCTCTTGAAGTTTCTTGAAGTTTTATTATAAGAAAGTTCTCCATCAAAAGAATAGTTATTTCGTTGAAAAGTTAGATTTTGTTACAAGTAATACGAATATTTTTCCAAAAAAGTATTAATCTCGTAACGCGAATGAAAGGATCGCGAATTTCAATAAAAATTTGATCATTTTTTAATTAACAAATTAATCTTTCTTTTTTTTTCATTCAATGAAAAATTCATTAATCGTAATGTAAATAAATAGAGAGAAAGAAAAATTTGTTTGTTCTTACTTTAAATCGAGACACGAGATGAACAAGCATGGTGCTTGTGTTGGGTTTGGGAATGATGGGTTAGGAACACTCGCGAAGTATCTTGAAAAGCATAACACGCTTAAATCCCCTCTCTATTTCCACTTTCTTACTTCTTTTTTTTTCTTCTCTTCTTTCTGTCTCTTTTAGCACGTAAGACGGGTGGGTTGCTACAAGAAAGAAAGAAAGTACTTACTTACCTACAAGCATTTACAGTTTGCACGGTTTTGTGCAAAAGGTGCTATTTACTTTTTTTATTACAACGTTTTCTTGTAAGATCTTACGAAGATTTATGAGAATTTGTACGTAAAAAGAAAAATATATATATATAAATTAGGTGTCACGTTGTTTGTCCGCAATGGACTCTTAAACTACCGAACCGATTTTAATCAAATTTTGCACACTGTGTACAGTTTCATCCAACTTGAAAGATAGGATTATTTATATCTCAATTTATAATCGCAATATTATTTTATTGCAAATTATTTATTATGCGTGTGTATCGGACTGATTGTGAGCCACAGCAACGTGTGGTGGGGCACCCCTAGTAGATATATATATAATACATATAACGCGTTTTTTTTTTTATTACTTTATATTATTTATCCTTACGTTTAATTGTCCACTCTCGATATTTTTTTTGCTGTTACGCATAAAGGATGAATTTGAGGTAATAAAAAAAGAAAAATGTAAATATCCTTTGCTTATAAATTAAATAAATTGCGGTAATAAATTTAAATAAAATATGTGCGTTACGATCCTGTCCCCGTGAGCTAAAGTAAAAGAGAATGAGAGAAAAAGAGAGAGAAAAAGAGAGAGGGAGAGAGAGATTTATTAGTAAAACTTGTAATTTTATTATTATTTTTCGAAATTGTTTTCTCGTTTAAAATTCGATCGCACATTCAACGAATTTTGTATATCTATGTATAAATTTGACCAATACCATTTTATTATCCACGAAATGTCCAAACGATTAATTAATTATTGGCCCAGTATTTTCGAATTTCGAATCACGTATTCGATGCTATGATATCATTCATGTAATTAAGTTTATTTTATTATTTCGAAATGTGGATTTGGAACGAGAGAAAATTTACGGATGGATAGAAAAATAGGACGTGCATGTGTGTGTGTGGTGCATTGGAATTAACCTTCCTTTTTTTGTTATATTTTCAAACTAAAACGACGAAAAAAGAAATTCATTTTCTATCTTGTAATGAAAGAGAGAAAGAGAGAAGAAGAAAAACTATTAAAACAGTTTATTAAAAAGGATAAAATTTGGGTCGTCTTTACAAAAGTAGCGAGACGATGAAGAAGAAAAAAAACAAAACAACCCGAAAAATATGTATATGTATAAAATGAATAAAAAAAAGTATAGTCAACGCAAAACTTAACCCACATAATAAAAGAAGAAGAAGAAGAAGAAGAAGCTCTTGGAAAGAGCTTCGAAGAAAGTTGTATCTTACGGAATCGTGCAATTTTAATGTAAACAACTTCTTCGTAAAATGACGTCGAGAGTTGGTTCGAGAAAGTTTCAACTATATTGTAGCCATCCTTTTGCTTCTTTGATATATCCTAGTTTTACATATTAAAATCCTTGCGTATTAGTCAACTTTTACGAACTATAATGCAATAGTCATAAATATTGTGTTATATGATAAAAATATTTTATACGGAAACATATCTGTTGTTCAACAGATTTCCTTTCCGATTTTATTCTCAATATTAATTGAATAATTTATTTTAATAATAATAATAATAATAATTACTATTCTAATTATGATTTGTCAATTGTCAATGATTATATTAGAACAGTTTTATTAAATTGTGTTTACACATTATGTTATCCTTTTTTTTATAAATTAAAATGATTAATCTAATTTATACGGTGTTATTTTCGAAAAATTGTGTGAACTATAACTCGACGGTATATCATGGAAAAGAAATTGTAGAGACACTGACAAATATTTGATAAGAAAGAGAGAAACTTCAGTTACAAGTGTTGTCACTGGAAATAAAAAAAAAACCCATATAACACGTAAGAGAACTTGGACTGTAATTAGCGGACTGTTTCATGTATGTATTACGGTGAAATTTTCCCCATAGCAATGAGAGAAAGATATACATATATACCTATACATACACTTATATAAATCTTTGTTTTCAAAGTATATATCTCTTGTAGTACAACTTGTTCAGATGGTTGTTTTTCTGCAAAGTATTGTTTTTTTTTCTTATTGTTATATATATATGAACTAAATGAAAAGAATGAAAAAAATAAAAAAGGAAAAAAAAGGGGTTAGAGTTAAAGAGATATTACATACACGTAGAGAAGGGTAGCACATGTGAGAAACTTTCAAGCGGGTTAGATAAAAAAAAAAAAAAAGAAAATGAGAAAAAAAAGTTTCTCGTTTAGAATTTTCTATAAAACGGCTAGGGAATAAGAGAGAGAAAGAGAATGGTGTATAGTTTACGAAAGAAGATATGCGACAGATGCCGTTTTACGCGTTTAGAATCTGGTCTCTGTAGAAAACTTCGCTTATCATTGTACAATATCTCTCTCTCTCTCTCTCTCTCTCTATGAAGACAAATTTTTATTCACTCTTGTCTACGACAAATTTAAATTCTAAACATTTCATGAAAAAAAAAAGAAAGATAAAAGATTAGATGAAAAAAAAATTGAATAACAAATAAATAAGCAAACATTGATTTTAATCAAATAAATGATGAATTTTTCTTTTCTAAGTTTGGTTTATATTTTCTTTCTTATATACAGTGGATCAAATAAGTATTGGCACATCACAATTTTTGTTAATATTTGTAATTATTGAAGTATATTGTTGACACCATGTATGTCATTTTATGTCTTTAGAATTTTTGCTATTATTATTATTATTATTATTATTAAGTAATATACTTTGGTATACAACTAGTGTACATTAAAAAAGACATAAAATGACATACATGGTGTCAGCAGTATTCTTCAATAATTAAAGATATTTACAAAAATTGTGGTGTGCCAATACTTATTTGATCTACTGTATATATATATATTTTTATTTTATTTTTTTATTTTTTTTTATTTTTTTCTCTTTTTTTTTTTCTCATTATAGGATCAAAGTGAGACTGACGTCACATATTACGTAAGCACCTAACGCCCACGTAAAACAGTACTTTTATTTTGAAACCATTTTAAACGTTCTCACGGAAGACCTCTCTCTCTCTCTCTCTTTTTTTTTACTTGTCCTTTTTTTTTTTAATTTTTTTAATTTTCTTTGTATTCCTCTTGCTGTTACACTTCGTATATTACAGATGCATAACTTAACCGGTTGCTTTGTCGTCAGGTATGCGATTAATTGTCAGTAACAGTACGTGTTTTCAAACTAATAATTGAAATTCTTATTGTTATTGAATATAAATTAGAAACTTTTGTCAGATTGACAGTAAATTTTCTATGTATGTCTCTCTTTATGATGATACTAATTGATATTGCTTTTAATTCAATTTCTTTATACTTTTATAACATTTTAATATTTTTATTAACAAAATTTAATAATAAATGTTTCTAAATTTGATAACATCTCTGATCCATCGTTCTTACTTTATCGAAAAAAGATGAGGGTGATAATGAATCTGTCAATGTATTGAGTATCACGTAAGCTTTGATAATAATTGAAGATAATATTAAAGAATTATTTTTGTTTAGTATACATCTTAATATATATATATATAAATTATGTGTCACGTTTTTGTCCGCAATAGACTCCTAAACTATTAAACCGATTTTCATCAAATTTTGCACACTGTATGCAGTTTCATCCAACTTGGAAGATAGAATTGTTTATATCTCAATTTATAATCGCAATTGACTTAAAGACGTGTGTATCGGACTGATTGTGAGCTACAGCAACGCGTGGTGGGGCACCCCTAGTAATAAATATACAACTGTATAGATGTATGTGACAAGGTATTATTCAAATCATTTTATGATGTAATGTAATACCAAAAATATTCATTCTATCTAAAATCTAAATTTATTACTCTACCATTATTTTGAATGATAATAAATTACATTACATATCTCATATATCTATATTTGATTATAATTCCATGTAATTAATCTAAAATTTGTAATTCGTTACCTAAAATCATCTGATATTAAACAGATCAAATAATATTTCTATTTACGTATATATATATATATCAATATTATACACGAACATATAAATGTTATATTCTTTCTCTCTCTCTTTCTTTCTTTTTTTACTTTTATTTGTAATAAAATACAACAAATGGATAACGAGAAGTAGACGACGAATAATTGAAGATCGATTAAAATGAAATGTAATTGTCAATATCTGGGTTGATGATTTCTATCGAGATAATTACAGTTGAAATTTTGTTGAAAGCAATATCATGGTAAGAATAATTATTTGTTAAATCATAAGCTTTATAATAATATTCACATTTTTTTATTTTTGTTTTTTTGTAAAATAGAAAAGAAAATGCGAAGAGAAATGTGACAACAAAAAAATGGGGGAATGGGAATTCTATCTAATCGAAAATCATTCGTTCTCTCAAATCATACACCTATCATTCGATAATTTCATTTCCACCTTGTACGTATCATCCCCTATCCATCCCATATTTCTCATGGTATGAAAAGCTATGACGAGATGAGAATAATTTATTTTTCGTTCGACTAATGCGAAAATGGGGGAGTAATGATCGTCATATAAATTTAGTTCGGCATGCTCGTCGTTACATACAAAAGTCGTATCTATCGTACATTGAAATTCGCTGATTTGTCAAATCAGCGGTATCAGAGATCAATAACAATAGCAGTTGCGTGGAAAATCTAACGGGGATCCAACGGGGTTTGTTTGCATGTAGGTCACGCTCACGTAGCGACTACGTTTCGTCTCTACGCATGTCCACGCATAAATCTATATATATATATATATATATATATAAATAGATATTCGGCATTGTAAAACAGATAATGTCACGTATATAGTCAAATCAGAATACTATGATGAAATATCGAATCGAATCGTGTCAATAAAATCTTATTTCAATTTTGTTTTATTTCATCAAATTATCAAACACATTAAAACTTGGATTTAATCAATTGAATTATGATTGACAATTATATTCATCATAATAATAACAACGAAAATAATTATCATTTGATATATTTTATTTATTTGAATATATTTGAATTTATTATAATTAAACGTTCACAATTTTAATTAATAATAATAATAATAATAATAATTGCATATATCGTGAAGTAAGATTTTGTATAAGACAAAACTATACATATGAGAATACTAAAATCATATAGTTTCATTCATTCAAATATACAAAGATGAAAAGATGTTCGAGTAAGTAAGAAACTTATGGCAAGAGTTAGAATTTCGTTCAATATTCTCTCATCTCATTTCATTTGGGAGAAGATCTCCTTTCAAGATACCGAATAATATGACAAACCCTGGAGAGTTTCAACATTAATGCATTGCATTCGTATATCGGTTGTTGCATTTTATGAGATATACAATTTGAAAACTTGTTTGGATAATAGTCGTTAGCTATGATTTTAAAAATTATATGTAAATAGGATCAGCATAATAAATCATTGAAAAATATTATCATTATATCAATGATAAACAAATATGATTTTAATTATGATAGTTATGGAAATATTACTGTGAATTACAATTTCCCTAAGGCTATGGTTATAGAGAGGTACTCTAGTTATGGAATCAATGCACAAAAGGGATATCAGAGATATGGTGACCTAGGCCATTATTTACGCCTAGGCCAAGCTAGGCCATGACCTATGCCAACCGATGTTCAACATAACCGTTTGAATCTTCTACATAAGAGAATATTCTTTAAAGGGTGACCACATTTAATGTCTTAGATTTATGTAACTTTATAGAAAAATGTTGATATTCTTACTAAGATAGGTCTTTATTTTTCCAATATCGATTCTAAAGATCAAGGTTGATTTATTTATAATGAATTATTTATACACTAGACTGACGTTTGTCATAAATGAACCGTCGTCTAATTTCATTCTAAAACTGACTACAGTAATCATAGGTTGCAAGCTTATTATTTTCTCTCTCTCTCTCTCTATGTATATGTTAAACTTACAAATTTTATTCATAAAATGAAAGTATGGATTTAATCAAAACTTCGGATAATAATATTTTGATAAATCCTAATATTTCATTAAATAATAAAAATAGATTTAGTGTTGAGAACATTAAAAGAATGATGCACTTATCTGGTAAATTTTATGTGTGAGCACACATTCACGCATTTCAAATGATTCCCATAAAATGGTATTTTCCAACTATTCTTTTATTCATCTATCACGTTTATCCTATGGAATAATAATATTTTTCTTGACCATTCACGAAAGGATTAGGGTCGATTGTATGAAATCTATATATATAGGTATATGTATATGAGGACATGGCTATCGTATGGTCATAATTCGCAGTGGTCTATTATAGTCAGCAAATTACGTACCTCGTAAACAGCCCCGAGTGGCATGGCGAGGCAAGCAACCATAAGGTCGGCGACGGCCAGGCTCACGATTAAATAATTTGCCACGGATTGTAGGTTCCGTTCCAACAGGATCACCGCTATAACGAACAAATTCCCTGAAACATATGCAAATCGTAGAGGACGTTAAGGCGCTCCCGTTTATAAGCGTCAAATCGAATAATCTACTTCTATTAACCCTTTCATTTCTACCTAAAGTGTGCGCATGCGTAATTTTCATCAATGACTAAAACCACCCTATACTATACATATAGAATTCGAAATCTTGACTTTTATTTAAATATATGAACAATAGAAAAATTTATTAATAATTAAAATAAAATATTAAATTCTAACTTAAAATAATTTTTACGATACAATTAATTATGTGTATCAATAATTTTATTATTATATATTTATTGAATATATAAATCTTGAAGAGATAATAAATTACCACCCACGTGTTAACAAACAAAATAAATTTACCTAATGTCAATGAACAAATTGTAAAGCACAATATAAATAATATATATTATACTATAAATAATAATTATTAGTAACGTATATCCACGATCCTAAGATCATCCATCGTTAAAGTATCTCATTGCGATTCAAGACGTTTAACGCATTATATTGTAACACGATGCTTTGCAATATATATTTTTCTTTATCCTTCTTTCATCCTTTCGTATTTTTTCCTATCTTCTTTTTCTCTCTCTCTCTCTCTTTCTCTCTCTGTTTTCTCTCTTTTTTCTTTTATCTACACACACTCGGTCGATATCGAAACGAACGCGAAGAAATTCTCGTAGATTTTCTCACGTCGTCGTGCTTTCTCGTTGATGGGAAAAGTCGACGGATATAACCGTCGATGCTTTTTTCGTTATTTCAGATCGAAATGGACGATTCATTTCTTTTGTCTATTGTAAAACAAGAAGCAGAGAAATATAACATGATCTATTTTGAAATACAACGAAACCGGACCGATATAAAAGGATTGAAAAAGGCCAATATGTCCTTTGACTCGGTAAACAGGATTTATACAAGATACGAATTGTCCTACGATAGGTACTATGATATATACATGGTGTTTAAGGTTTCTACCATAAAATATTATCACAGTATTCTGACATGAATACAAAAATGAGAAAGAACATCATCTTATCATCTAAAAGTTTATCAACTTTTTGCACTATTTAAGTCACATCTGACTTGACCAAATTATTTTTTCCATAAAACTCGAAATAAAAGCTTAAAACACCCTGTATACTAAGCACTTAACTGTATACACACGTATTATAATACATGGTATATATATGTAGGTATATAGGAATTTGTCAATACGATACAAGTTGATATCGTTCTCTTTGGTAGCAGAAAGCACGTTTTCAGTTCTAGCCAAGCATTCAATGCTAACCCCCGGTCGGAAGTTGGTCGATTAATTAGGATCTCGGAAAATCGAGTAATTAAGCTTTATAAATTATAGCACTTGAAAGTTAATTTTGTAGTCAACACATTATGGGAAAACGCGTTATTCCATTAAACGTGACTCATTATTATTGTTTTATATTTTTACACACGAATTTATTACAACGAAACAAACGAAAAAAAAAGAAACCGAAAAAAAAGGAGAAAATGATTTTGAAGTTTGATTGAATATTTGAAAATAATTTCTCTTTCATTTGCGTAATTTTGATCATTTCAATTGTTATGATTAATTTTTGATCTAAATAAAAGAAGAAAAAAGAAAAATGTTAAGTGAAAATAAAGTGCAAAGAAAGGTTTACTTTAGATATTTACGTCAGAATAATATAAAATAGATCTTTCCAATCGTTTAGACGATTCTAAATATGCGAAGCACGCGGTGTTATGAAATCGTGCTTATACTCCGTGACAGGAATATCGATGTTAGTATTTTCTCTGTGCGAATTACGAACAAACTTGAATGAAGATTGAAAGAAAATTCTATTGGGACTTTATTTTCTTTTTTTTTCTTTTCTTTTTCTTTTCTTTTATTTTTTCCCCTTTTATCTTTTCTGTATATTCTCGTCATTGTGTTTATCTCTCGTTTCGTTTCACTTTTTTTATTTTTCTCTATCATTTTATTATATCACACTTTTATTACTATTTATTTTTAATAAGAATTCAAGACAAAACCAAGTGTTGCCAAAAATTGGCTTTGAAATTTTCAAATGAAATTCGCGTATGTTTTGAAAACTATGTTCATATTTCTTTTTCTATTTTTTTTTTTTTTTACAAATAAATTTAAATTTAATATATATATATACGTACCGAACAACAAATAGGTCAACCATAAACAACGAAAAATGATCGCACCGCGCACGGAGAAGCACTTAAACGAGTAACGTACCGTAACTCGTCTAAAGTTGCAACCCCCCCCCTTCAGTTTTTTTTCTCTCTCTCCCAATTCTCCCCTGTTTTTTTTTCATCCCTTCGAATTTTCCCTTCTTTTTTTATTATTTTATTATTATTTTTACATTTAACATAGAAAAAGAGTGTGTGTTTGATGAGAGTAACGTGAATTTCGTATTTTCATACATTATACCACCACATTTACGTATATATATTACATATTAACTAGGGGTGCCCCGCCATGAGTTGTTGTGGCTCACAATCAGTCTGATTCACACGTCTTTAAGTCATAATTCGCAATCAAATAATATTGCGATTATAAATTAAGATATAAACAATCCTATCTTTTAAGTTGGATGAAACTGCAGAGTGTGGAAAATTTTATTCAAATCGGTACAGTAGTTTAAGAGTCCATTGCGGACAAACAACGTGACATATAATTTATATATATATATATTAAGATGATATTTCATTATAATTTTCTAGTCCATACAATATTCCACGCATTTGTAATCCTAAACTTGCTTTCTATTATTATTTCCTTGAATTCGAATTTTCGAGCATCGGAGAACTATTACGAAATACAAGTGGGATAGAAATCCCGTGTTCTCTCTTCCATGGAGGCAAATGGAAATTCAAAAACTAAAAGGGAAAATGGAACGGAAGCGTACAAGAATGAAAGAGAAAGAAATAAAGAAATAGAAAGAAAGAGAGAGAGAGAGGGAGAAAGGGAGATAGACATTGAAAGAGAGAGAGAGAGAGAGAAGAGTGAGTGCATTTTGCTTTAAATTTTAGTCGGTAATGCGGTACATGCTTCAAGAGATTCCTCGTCTCGTAATATAATATAATTTACTTCGAATATAACAATAAGTTTATTCCCCTCTCCCCCTTCCCTCCCCTCCACCTCCTACTTGCTTGCTTGCCTCCCTCTGGTCCGACTTAATTCACCAGAATATTTTAATAACGTAAAAATTATTCGTGAAATGTTGTATTATTATACATTGTATTACACATTTGAATATACCTCAAGTTTTAACTATGAAAATTCATAAGTGATATTATTTGATAACTAATTTTAACAGAAACCCTTACAATTGAAAGTAGAAAATTGATCAAAGAAAAAGCTTAATTATTTTTTATTACGAATTGTTGAATTTAATTACTGTATTCATCAAGAAATATTTATTCAAAGTTTTGGAGTATCTGTTTCTTTTCAAAGAATTATTTTAAATTGGTTTGTATTTTTATTTTTTTTTTATTTTTATGTATTACATATAATAAAAAAAGAATAATGTATTGGATTAGGAAGTTAAATCAGGACAATCCGGATTTTCGATTCTTTTGTCTTGTTTCTTTTCTCATTCAACTTATCGACCATAATCCATGAGATACAAGGATTATCCTAGCGTCAACCAACCAACCAACCAACCAGCCCACACTTGCTACCTCTCGCCCCCCTTTTTTTCTCACACCACTACGATATCTATGAAGTTACGGGGACGGAGGGGTTTTCTCTCGTAATCGATTCTTCGAAAGTATGATATCGTAGAAGATACCTGAGCAAGGTAAAGTATACGTGATACAATTTCCGTTCATCCTTCACATACTTTTCTACTCACATGTGTGTATATATATGTATGTATCAAATCGAGTTTACAGAGTTTTAAAATGTTATAGTTGTGCTGAAGTACGATGCGATGTATCTATCATTGATTAGATTGACTAGAAGGTGAACCTTCCTAACTTGGAAATTGTAATTTTCTATGAAACTTACCCATACCAAGTATCTAAAACATATCGAGAGAACTACCCTAAAGAAAATATGTTTTTCTAAACTTCAAATATTCGATCATTCAATTTTATTCAGTAAAAATAAATATGAATTATATAAATATTAAAAATAATTTATATCTAAGTTATTTAAAAATAAAATATTAGTTAATTATATTGAAGAACAAATGAAAGTATATCTTAATATATATATATATATATATATAAATTATGCACTGTGTGCAGTTTCATCCAACTTGAAAGATAGGATTGTTTGTATCTCAATTTATAATTGCAATATTATTTTATTAATCGCGAATTAGGACTTAAAGATGTGTGTATCGACGGGGCACCCTTAATTATTAATAAAATATTAAAGTTAAAATGTTCGATTATAGAATAATAAAATAATGTTCTCTTTATCGAGCACCCTTTGACTAAAAGTGTTTTTAAATCGTCGTCAATGATTTCGTCGTTGTCGTCGTCGTGTCGTTCACAGTTTTAAGATTCGCTACGGGCACATTTTGGACATGACTAAGCGTTCTCATACGTGCACGTGTGTAAAAGTCAAATATGTATAGACATTTTTATAAGGCCCTTATCCTCTCGACTCCTAAAGCCACTTGTACCACACAGTGAAAATAAAATGCCTACGTAACGGTCCTTTCTTCAATGGATTCAAGACGTTCCAGTTAAGCGGTCACGTATTTCATTTAAATTAAACCACGATTTATTCCTAAGCCCCCTTTTTTTCGGTTATTTATTTATTTATTATTCCTTTTGTCGATTTTTTACAGTCTAGGACTTTACCATAGTTTGTTACAATATCCTTTTTTTCTTTTTTTTTTTTTTGAACTTGAACTTTCCTTCCAATTTGTTTTTTTTTTTTTTTTTAATGACCAATACACGCATTTACACTCAAGTACGTATTTTATATTCGACGATGTAATAAAAAAAAACCAAAAAGAAAAAAAAAACGTAGAAACAAATATAAATGGTCGATCCGTCGAATCGATTTATAACCAGTGAAAAAGCAACAATTTCTCTTGACTTTTCGAGTGCACAACGTGTAATATTTCTTTCTTTCTTTTTTTTCTTTCTCTTTGTGACATAATTAAAATGAATATGACGTATACGTTTTGTTTATTGCTCGAATACCCAATTTACTCTACAACTAAATTTTCCTACGTTGTTTTAATATATATTAGTCATTAAAAAATCTCGTCAATTTGTTCCTAACGATTTTATAATATATCGTATAGCTTGAAAACTTTCCATTTCTTGGCAACATTCCAACGAGTACTTTTAACCTACTCCCACCCTCCTCCACCCTTCTCTTTTTATATATATATTTTTTTTTCTTCAAGACAAGCCCATAACGATATTTACTGGAATAAAAAAGTAGAACCTCTTGATCGGTTCTACTTTCATCCTAGGTTGCACGGTTTTCCTTTTTAATCCAAGACTCGGTCGAGTAGAAGAAGCCTTTCATAGAAAAATTTTCAAATCGAGGATACTTTCTTCGATAGGAAAATGGGTGGGGGTTAAAGAAAGGGTAAGGGTAAGGGTAAGGGTAAGGGTGAGAAGTTTAGTATGAGAAAAAAACTTTGGACGGTCATGCATTATTAATGAGAGTAATACTTCTTTGAAAAGATATCGTAATATGGTGGGGGATGGGTATGGTGCCCATCTTAAAAAAAATTTTACTCTCCCTTATGTAGTGGTCCTACGAAGACCTACTACCATCCCTTAAGTATACAAAAGAAGAACGATGTGAGAAATTACGTGTTATAATATCGGACACTATAACCACCACCACCACCACCACCATCACCAACCATTCTTTCTTACATTTTATCGTTCTTCTTATTCTTCTTCAGTGATATAAATTATTTCGTAATATTTTTATGGGACTTGATAACGTTTACAATATTTATCGTCTTATTATTTTATATTTGGAGAAAATAATTGTTTTAAATAATAACGTGTAATGTTATTGAGAAATGAAATGATTTTATTTATCTGTACGTACATTGAAAAATTAATTGAATGATATTTTTATTAATAGTTAACGTTTAGAAATATGATATATCTATTATATATATATGTTATATCGAATGAAACACAATAGTCAAATAAATATTGAAAATAAATATAGATCGTTTTGTTTGATTGAATAATTTGAAGTAACTATGTTTCAATCAATATTTTTATTGGGAATACAGAATTGATTTGATAATTTATGACAATAAAAATATATGTTAGTACAAGTAAAAGAAATTGATAAAAAAAAATGAAATATTACGATAATTATACTTATTTAGTATTTTTCTTTTAAAATGTATATAAATCGTATACAAATTTTCTTTATATTTCATATAAATTTATTTTAAGTAGAATTTATTTGACATAAAATCAATTACGTAATTAAAATATATTTTTTAGTTAATTAGTACGTGTTTGCCATTCATTTTTCTTTATATTGCATAGAACGTAAAAAAAAAGAATTTTCTCTCATTTTCTGTATGCATAAATATGCGGTATATGTGTGTGCAATAAATTCATTTGAAATCAAATAAATACAATGGTATTTAAAATAAATATATATATATAGAAAAATTATTACGCTTTTACCTTTTTCTTCGTTAGATTGTACAAAGCGTATAAAAAAAAAATAGCGTGTGTGCGTGAACTCGTGATTAATTTATTTGATCGTGCATTACGGTGTATTAAAAAAATGAGACCCAAAGAGATATACGACGAAATGAAATTGAATTAAAAAAAAAAAAAAATTCATTAAGTAAATAATAAAATAATAGGGTAAATAAGAATTTTGTGAAGAGAAAAATAAGTAAGGGTATCGGTATGCAGGTCGTGATAGGCCGAGAGTAGGGAGAAGTATTTAATACGATGGCGATTACCCGCGTCACTGTCGTTGACAGATTATATGCGGTCGAAACATGTCAGCTTTAAATTGATCACCCGTTATACTTGTATGAATATATATATATATATATAGAGATGAGTTAGTAAGGTAGTGTTTGTTGGTAAGACGAAACATCAATGACTACGACGACGAAGACATTGTTATCTTGTAACCCTCGACATAGGCTTAGACTCACAACCATGATTCAAGGGACCTCTCTTAAATTCTTCAACTTTTATTGATGATAACACTATGTTGACATTTGATTAATTTTATACATTCTATCAAAATTTAAATTATCTAATTTTATTAGAATTTAAATTTAAAAAATATGATAATTTGTTCAAGTTTTATTTCAATGATTTTTAGATTTGACGATTGAAAGAGTTTAGATTTTCTAATTTCTAATAGTAACTTGTGTTAACATGCTTATGAGAAATAATATTAGCATGTTAATAATTACACGAATGCATAAAATATTTGTCAACGATGTAAACATGGTTTAAGGATTAAATATGTAAATTTAGTTATTTGCAATGATATAATTTATGTATGGAAGAATGTTGAATAATTTATCTACGCCTATGGAGAAGTTAGTTAACGTGATTATAATTACACGGATACATAGATAGATGATACCTGTGTCATGGTGAGAAGGGTTGTAAGATGGTCGTGTATGGGTAACTATAGTTAGAGTAGAGGAATGACGATTAATGGTTGTGATGGTTTCGAAATCAATTATACTACTGATACACCCACAAGGTTCGAGTTAACGGCAAAGCTATCCAGTTCGTTTAACAACTAACTATCTAACAATAAGTGCTAATTTCAATCGATTGTTCGTAAAGCTTATTAGTTATTACATTGTTATTGACAATTATTGAACGAATATATCATCCTGACTGATTGAAGTGATTGAAGTGATTGAAGAAAGGGAAAATCCAAATTCGATTTCACCAAGTTATATGCCGAACCCAATATTAATTTAGTTACGAATTTTTACTTTTCAATTAGATCAATATATAAATAATTTCATTTTTTAAAATTATTAATTTAATTCTAATAATGCGCGCCTGTTGATATGCAACCCTGCAGACACACTTTGAAAATGTTGCTTGCGAGTGCCATCTACTGGGACGGAATGATTTTCCAGTCAAAACTGTTTATACACGCGTGTATTACGGGTTGCCTATCTTTCGGGCAACATTTTCAAAGTGTGTCTGGAGGGTTGCACTCTTACAGGCGCGCATTAATAATAAAACACTTTAAAAAATATTTACAAATCAAATATTCTTATAAATAATGATAAAAATTGAAGTCTAATATTGTTTTTAATGTATGCATATTTTTAGGATAATATTTAATATTTTATATGAAATATAAAAATAAAAAATCATGTGTGCAGGTCACACGTGTATTATTGAAAGAAACAAGATGGGGTTATTTGAAGTGTATGATATAAAAATGTGAAAGATATCTTACCAACTATAGTGACGAGTATCAAAAGAGCCAATATGGTGGCCCTTAGTAGTACCCAGGGATTTGTAAAATCGAAATTGTCGATTGTCGCATTAGCTGCTGCACTGACGTTTTCCTCCATTCTGAGACGAGGAGTATAGAAATTCGGTTTCTCGAGCGGTCATCAACGACCGCTGGTCATCATCTTTTCGCTATACGCATCATGATCGGCTTATCGAAAATCGATTCGATCTTTAAAGTCGATATACTTTTTATTTCAATTGTCAAAATTGTGTCAATGTTCTATTATCATCGATAGTTTATTAAGATTCGTTGAATTGTTTGAAATCTTATCGATTATGACTTCCATCTTGTATATTTTCCTTTTGCTTTCTTCGATATCTGAAAAATTAGAAAAGAACAAATATTTTTTAAAACAATTTTTTTTTATAATAATTGTTATAAATAATAATAATAATAATAATAATTAAGAAATGTTTGAAATGAGTGTATTATAAAATATTTCAAGTCACGTTAAACGTGAAAAATATAAAAAGAAAATAAATAGAGTACCATTTTTAATATCGATCAAGTGTCCAAAGGGAAGGACTCTTTTAAAAAGCAGCCAACCATAAAAGTGGAACACAAACAAAGAGAAAGACAAAGAATGAGAAGAAAGGACAAAAAGTATCATTGAGGAGAGGAGAGAGAGAGAGAGAGAGAGAGAAGTTAAAAAAGCGAGAAACAGAAAGACAAAGGGACAATTTTCGAGTACTCCTTGTGGCTATCATTATCGATGGATGTGCTTTGTTAAAGATAAGTGCCAAGTCGTTTATTAAAAAAAAAAAAAAAAACCCGATTATTTATTACGAATCACGTAGCAATAATTATTCTTCCTTTTTTTTTATACTATTTTTCAATTACTATAAAACATTGATAAATAATAAATAATTTCTTATTAACCCTTTGAGTGGTGAATACTTTTAACTAAAATGTCTTGTAAAAACGGAATAATTGATTAATAATCAATTATATTTAATAATTTAATTAATTAATATAAACGTTACATTATTTTATTTTAATATTATTAAACGCTAATATATGCGTCCATAGCACTCTGAAGGGTTAATTAGAAATATTTAATAAATTGTTATGAATGAAAAGTCTTCATTTTTATTATGCATTTCTTTTTCTCACTTTATCTCTCTTTTTCTTTTTTTGATATGCATGAATTAGTATATAAAGGTATATATATATATATATATATATATATATATATATATATATATATATATATACACAGTGGAGTATATCTTATTTTCTCAGGATTCTCTGGTTCGTCGAAATGGTGATGATTTACATGAAGTTCATGCATATATCTACTTAAAGGAACGTACTTATACCATCAAAACGAGAGCTTCGAAGCTATTTGGGTCATGGTGAAGTAATGGGTAAATATTAGGCTGAAAAGTTTCACGGTGAAACGAGGGGTGGGGGTTAGAAAAAAATAGAACAAAAATACGAAAAGATAAGAGAAAAAAGAAAAAGGTAAAGTGACTTTGGAAAAAAAGAATAAAAAGTAAAAAATAAAGTAAGAATGGAATGAAGGACACAGGGAGAGAAAGAGAAATAGGACGAACGAGAGTGAGACAAAAAATGAGGAAAAGTAGAAAAGAAAAAAGAACAAATAGAATTCGTGATAGATGAGAAAAATGTGAAGTAATGTCCTAAATATAATTTGAAAGATTTAATAAAAAATAAAACCAAAAAAAAAAAATTAGAAAAACCCTACTGTTCATTTGATTAATAAAAAATGAAATTAAAATTAAATTATTTGCTATCCAAGGATCATATTTTTTATGAGCTAAAAATTAAGCCCCCCCTGCTCTTAAACAAACTTCGTGTTGGTTATTTCTATTTTTATTTTTTTATTTTTCATTAATTATCTTTTTAAACAATATCGAATTATTCATTTGTCTGTTTCTCATTCGTGGCAAGGAAGAGAGAACAATAAAACGATAAAAAAGAAAGGAAAAGAGAGACAGGATCATGGATAGGTACTACCACGGTTTATAATTTATGATCGTTTTTTCTCGTTATCTCCCCTCTTATTTTTTTTAAACTGTACTAAAAACAAACACACACACACACACACATACATATACACAGCTTAATCAGATACATATATATTTATAATGTTTTGCAAATGAACGTTATTAACGTTATAATGACTAACAGACAATTCAACTGTGAGATATAAGATTTATCACATGCATATAACTTGCATCCCCAACACACACACACACACACATATATATGTATCTTTTCATTTTTTAAAAGGAAGAATATTTTTGTTGAATTTTGATGCGATGCACTTTTAAGATTTAGAAGATCGTAAAATCGTGGAATTTTATTATCATCGTAATTATAATCATCATGATAATAATAATAATAATAATAATCAACGTTATCATCAATGTTCTCACGTATCCGTTTTAATTTCATGCTCTTTTATCTACCTAAGCTCGATCATGTTACGAAAGCCACGAAAGCTTCCACATATGATATGAAGTATTCCGATCATTTGCAATTACTGGAACGAATTGGCATTTAAATGTCGATAAATTTCGATGTTCAATGTGTTTCGATATTATATCCTGTCGATGATAGCTGGATTCGATAATGTGTCGTATTATATAATATAATATACGGGATAAATCAACGGATATTAATTTTATTCGATTAAATAAATGTACCGTAAATATATTTCGCGATATTTTTCTTTTTGAAATAAATTTCATTCTACGATTCCCTTAGTCGTAGACACATATATATTTTTTTTTTTTCAAGTAACTAACATCAATCAAATGATTGACATTTTTACTTTTAATTATATTTGCAAATTATTCTAAGTAAACCCTGACGCAACCTGGACGCAATTCTCCTAATGCGAAAATTATTTCATTGATTTTTATTCTTTTTTTTTCTTATGATGATACTAAATTAGGGGTCGGCAACCTTTTGAGTTGGAAGAGCCAAATATTACAATTAACAAAATTTCAAAGTTTTTAATGAGCCACTTACAATTGTTTCTTCTTGCCAACAATAAATAGTACTCGCATAAATAAAGTTTTTTGATTAAAAAAAAAAAAACTAATCTATTTATTCATCAGTGCCTAATCCTCGTGTTAATCGATTCAGAACAATTTTTACGTGTTTTTGAACTCTTTTAACTAAAGAGCCGTAGCTTCAAATCCAAAGAGCGCCAAAATCAGTTTGCCGACCCCTGTACTAAATGATAATTAATAATAATAATAATAATAAATATAATAACGGTAACGATTTATTAATAACGATGCTAATTGTTGTAACGATCACGATTGTTACAATAAAATTCTACTTTAAATTTCAACTCTATTTCGTTCGTTTTCACGAATGTGAATTTAAGTCTTATTAGAATGAAATTTTCACGAGAGCTTTCAAGTTATTTTCTAGTATTCCAATAATATAAGAGAGAGAGAGAGAGAGAGAGAGAGAGAGAGAGAGAGAGAGAGTAAAAAAAAAACGAAAGAATAAAATGAAGAATATATTTGAGATTGTTAAAAGTTAAACAAAAAATAATATTTTGCAGGAAATTTAATAGGACGAAAAAAAAAAACCATGGTCTTAACATTTGGCCGATGATATCGTGTTTCGTGTAATTAAGAATTTTTCATAGTGTATTTGAAAAATAAAATAAAATAAAATCAATAAAATATTCAATGAATAAAATGAACATAAAAGAAGACATTAAAATAAACGAGTGTACGTTTTTTTTTCTGTTGTGGTTTTATGTCTTAAAAAAAAAAAAAAAATAGACAAAGATAAAAATGATAATAATAAAAATAAGAAATATTAAGATAATATCTTGCAAGACTAATTACAATTTCAGACTGGCTTATGCCAAGTTACATTTAATAAGTGGTCATTATAACCTTTCCCGAAGGAACAATCTCATAGCTCGAGGGTTTAAATCGTTAAACAGATTTATTCAAGTTCTACAGAATACTCTATACTTTATCCTTTTTGCTGTATAATAACGGTATTAAAATTAACGTAAATACGAATAACCCCGACATTCTATTTTCAGATTTACTCAAAGTTCTGTATCATAAAGTTTCATCAGTATTACTAAAAATTGCACTTTACTTGTTCTTCTAAAAAAAAAAAAAACATAAAAAAGTGAAAGTAAAAGTAAAAGAGAGAGAGAGAGAGAGAGAGAGAGAGAGAGAGAGAAATAATAAGAAACAAAGAAAATTAAAGATTGAAAAAGATGATGATAACCAACGCGTGTTCTAATTTTCCACTTATTGGACACTCAGCAAAAGTGGGATCGTTAGAATCAACCTGGTGCATGAAAAAGCCGAAAGAAAAAGTTAAAGAGAGAGAGAGAGAGAGAGAGAGAGAAACGAAATGGTTTCATTGTACCGGATCGATACGACGCGACTGAGAAAAGCCCTTTTTGGAGGAATCTACTTGAGCTCGATCGACCCTTTAATCCAACCGAAAACTGGTATACACCTAAAGAATACCAATTCGATTTTCTATTTCTCTCCTATCCTTTTCTCTTTTTATCACTTAGTCCGTCTTCTTTCTTAGTGTATGGCACTCGGTAAAACCCGACTTTGAAATCTTTTGGGAAAGGAAGAAAAGAAGAAAGAAAAAAAAAAAAAAGACGAGAGAATAGCAGATAGGATAATCGAGAAAATAGTAGGCAAGAAAGGTTAGACGAAATAGTAGATGAAAAGAAGAACGTAGAAGAGAGAGACTTCTTCACTTCGAGGAGTCAAAGGTGAATCAATAATACGAACGTATCACCGAAAGATTTTTCTTTTGCGATAGATAGATGGGTTATATCCCTACGTTAAAAAGAACTCCCTTTGTGAGACAACTATTTGTCTGAGAAAAAAAGAAAATGATGAAAACGTTTCTAAGAAGATTATCATTTTTATCGTGAATTTTTTTCATTTATTTTTCACTATTTTATTTCTTAAGAAAGTCACTCGAAGAAGATGAAGAATTGGATATGCGAATGAAAAGTTGTCAGAATCGATAATTGGCAGAATGAATTTGTGAAATTCGGAATACTTAAAGGACTAATTAGAAGACGGACGAACCAACCTGGACAAATTTGAAGATAGCATTTTCGTGACAATCCCCCTATGCAATAGAAAAAGATGGAAATAAGATAGGAGAAAGTGAGATAAGCAAAATGCAGAGTTGGAATCGTTGAAATACTTCTAACAAGGAGATCCTATTGAAGCTTCTTCCAACGATCCCTCGATCCCTCGATGGATATTGGATTTCCTCGGAATTTCAGAATTTCATCATATGCTTTTGTCTTTAGATTCAACCGCACAATATCCGGATTGTTTGCTTCGATATATCGTTTCATGCAAAGCGCCGTTCCGTATTTTCAGGAAATCAAACGCTTTATGCCAACCGTTCCTCCATTTTCTTTCCTACTTCGTAAATCTTACCGAAAAGAGAAAATGGAGATAGAAATAGCAGAAATATGAGAGATTCCTATACGTTTCATCGCAAAATAATATTGATAGACGGTAAATAAATGAACAAATAAGAAAGATTAAATATGGGATCAATGATAAATATCATAAATATCATTTTATACCTTTAACACAACATTGTCAAAGATTAATCAAATATTCTAAATAACTAAGAAAAAAAAAACAATTTTAAGTTTGTATCTCGATAATGATTAGATTTAAAATTTACATTTTATTTGTTTCCTTCGAAAGTTTTACTCACGAACAAATTCAAAATCTCGTTAAGAAGTTATTGTCAATTTTCTCTTTCACTCCTTTTTTTATATTTTATTAGAAAATTTGTCTTTGAAAAGTATAAAGCTAAAGTTATGTTTTCGTAATTGTTGTCAACCCACGTGTGTAAAGGTAATTTTAAATCATTCAGAGAGTTGTTACGACATAAGTAACAGGGTCTCGAGAAACGTACGACACAAGAAATACATATTTTAATGTTTTCTTTATGAAGGGATAGAGCGAGGAATAAAAAAAGAAGGGAGGATAAGATAGTCCTCGATGAATATGCAAGCGACAGCATTTTTCACAATTTCGGTCTTTCCATTCTGACTACAACAGTGAAATTTCCATCCTTGACGTACAACCCACGACGCTAATGTTAAATCGTCTTTTCTTGCTCGATGATGCTAATCTCTCTAGGGACTTTCAAAAGCTAACCTCTGTCACAATGTCCTTTCTTATACTGTTTTAAGATTCACTTTCTTGTCTCGTGAAATAATCCATTGTATCTTTAAACCTTTTTAAGAAGTTAATTATTTTTCTGACTTTTTTTTTTTTTATTTGTATCATTTGCATTGCTGCGATATTTTTGTTAAATATGTCGCATCGAGTTTGTGGGTAATAAATAGAAATATGTAAAGCACGATGTTAGTCGTGAATAAATAAAAAAAATGTTGAATTTGTGGCACGTAGATATGAAAAAAAAAACAAGGTTAAAAAAAACATTCAATGAACGAGTAAAAGCCAGCCAGTGGGATATGATCTCACAGACCGATTTTGGACTCTAGAGGAAACCTTTATTTTAAATCAAATTCGTGCTGACTATTTCGCTGTCTCTCTCTCTCTCTCTCTCTCTCTCTCTTTCTCGTGCTTTTTCACGACTTTACCAGGATTCTGGACTCTTCCCTTTGGGAAATATAGTAGCATATTTCGACGAATGTTCACCATTAAAAGGATAACGAATATTACGTGGCTCGGTGGTCCTTATTGATACAGTTAACGCCCACGTCATACTTGCTTGACCACGCGAAAATGGCCAATTTCAAAATGTACTAAATAATTACTAAACAAGTTTCTGTGTTTAAATATTAATTAATCTCGTAATTTGATCTTTTATTCTTTTAAAAATACTCTCGCTCGAATAACTTTTTTCTCTTATTTATGATAAAATTATACACGATCGATACACTTGCAATTATTAGATTTATACATTTCTCAGAAGGATTAAAATAAAAATTGATAATCGATCAACTTGTTTTTTTACAACGTTTATTTTTAACTTTCTAATAAACGTAATTTGAACAATCTTTCTTTAATATATATAAATTACGTGTCACGTTGTTTGTCCACAATGGACTTCTAAACTACTGAACCGATTTTAATCAAATTTTACACACTGTGTGCAGTTTCATCCAACTTGAAAGATAGATCAATTTATAATCGCAATATTATTTTAATAATCGTGAATTATTTATTATGAGTGTGTATCGGACTGATTGTGAGCCACAGCAATGCGTGACGGGACACCCCTATTTTAATTTAAATAAAATTCATCCATTCTTTTTATTTTATATTTTTATTATAAATAGTTCTTGTAACATGACGCTAGAGAATAAAGTTTATGTTATTAGTTTCTCTAAACTTATTGGTAACGTGTTAGCTTCATTTCGTTTTAGTATAATAGAAGGTTAGCATGAGATTCAGTATAAACAAGTAGATATATATACGTACAAGTTTACTTAACGAATTGTCTCATGAGAATTCACTATGATTCTAACAACTAATTACTGTATAAAGTCTCGGACCATAGTCGTATTTCTAAAAATTCTCTTAAAGAAATTAAAAAGATAATTAATTATTTATAAATATATATTGCGAAAGAGAGATAGAGAGAGAGAGAGAGAGAGAGAGAGAGAGAGAGAGAGAAAAGGGAAATTGTCTATAAGATCTTTTTTCGAATTTACTTTCCTCTTTATTTATTTTTCCTCCAGGACGAATTTTCTTTTTTTCTTTCTCTTTTTTATTTTTATTTTTTTATTTGGGTTTGTTTGGCATGGTTATCTTGGTATATCGGTTTACGCTTGGGGATTTAGACTGCTTCAACAACTGTCCGATATTTTTTCTTTTAAATATTTATTCTTCAAGATATATCTTTGTTAAGGAATTATTATTTAAGCTTGTTATTACGTAATAACGAGACTATTATAATAATAATCTTAAGTAAAGTAAAGTTAGATCGATATTATGTATAAAAAAGAACAAATAAATTGATATCAGAGATTATTTGGTTGAACTTTCCTTTTTTTTTTTTCTAGGGACTTAGCCGTCTATGTTTATTTTGTCTTCAATCTAAAATCATGAAATGAAGCTTTGAAAGTTCCTTTCTTTTCTCATTTAGCAATGTCGACAGGCAAAGTACTGTATTACATTGTAAAATGTTCGTTCACTGTACAAAGAGAGACAAATGTGTTAGTTCTATTCAATGATCTGGTTTTACAGAGTTACGAGATCTCTTAGGTGACGCATGTTCGCCACTGAATCAAGTGTTTCTTGTTTCCACGACGTTGCTTTATCGTAACCAAGAAAAGGGAAGCTGTATAAAGAGATAGAGGAAGGGGTGAGAGAGAGGGTGGGTTTTGTGTGCTACAATAATCGATGCGTTGAAACACCAAAGACTTTACTACCAATCGACGAAGAGGAATAGTAAATAAGTTTCAGTAAACTTAAGCTGATGATGTGTGTTACATACTCACTTCATTTGTGAATAAATTCATCAAAAATACTAATTTGTAATAATTATTTCAATAAAATACATCTATTGGGAATGTATTTGAAATAGAAAATGATGAGATTATTAGCATAATTAATCGTGTTATGTTAGAGATAGAATGACTTTATTGAAATCCAATAATATGAGTAGTATAACCATGGAATTATAAATACCATTATGAACATCATTGATAAGTGAAGGTTATATAGTAGTGGGAGTGTATTTAAGCTTTGCCTAAAACCCCCCATTGATAAGGATTTCAACGATCCGATGCGGTCACGAACTCTCCAATTTGATTTAAGAGCAAACTTCAACACCAATATCTTTGATACCTTCTACGAAATAGCAATTGGTTAGGTAAATCATTCTGAGAAGGCTCGAAGTTTACTTTACTAAGTAGAATAATGAAGGAGTGTAATATATATATATATATACACATACACATACAACTATTTCACAAAAGAGAGAAACATAGTGGCGGTTAGAAAGTGACAGATCGAGTTGATGCAACAAGTAAGGAAGAATAACTGGCAAAGCTTCAGGAATAACAGCCAAAGGTAACTTGTCAATGCCAAGGGCTCGAAAAGTGAAGCTTTGTAGAGTAGTAAGCAGCTTGTCTGAAAACAGGGAAAGAGAGAAAGAGAGATAGAGATGGAATAACCTAAGAGAACCGACCATTAACAGTTGACTACTTCTACTTCAAACCTGGAGGCGTTCACTCGGAGTAACACCAACCCCAAAGTGACTCAACATTTCACCAAATTTTCATTTACTTTTACTCTCGCTCTTATCGATACACACTTAGTTAACAATGCTAATCCTATTATAAATTTTGAACTCTTTAATCATCTACGGTTAACTAGAAATGATTTCTATTATTTATTTATGATCAAATTCCTATGCAGTAAACTTCATGAATACAAAAGTAGAGATGTATTATAATATAATAATTTTATAAATATTTTATAAATAAAATATTAAATCACATGCATGAAATAATCCAATGAGATCGATGGAATGATATTACAACCATAAATAGATCCAAAAATGAAATAGATCAATGGAGTTAGTGGTGGTTTCACGTAGTAGCAATGTCAACAAGTAGTATAGATCAATGAAGAGTCTGACAACTAGTGGTAAATGCCCGATATTCCATAAATTCGTACCAAGTAGCGTTCACTTATGTATCCAATGGTGCAATATCATACAACTATAATATATGGTTTCATGGGTTCAAGGTGACAGAAATCAATAAAATTGCAAATATCTAGCAAATAATGGTAGTGGTGTATTAATATCAAAAAGCAACATTATACAACACAAATGATTTATAGACAAATATCATCTTATGTACATATGCATATACTAATTCTCACGCACATACACACACACACACACACACACACACACACACACACACACACACACACACACACATGATACAAATATGAAAGATCGTGAAAGTATTAGTACCAGTTGAAGTAGTACGAATAAATATTTAAACAACCAAGTAAGCTTATTATATTTTAATTATATTAGTGATAATAAAAAAAGAACTTGTGTGACCAAAGATAAAAATATTTCTTTTAGATTGAAAAATAATAAACGGTTATAACGTTAGTTCGATTAAATTCGAGCTTTTCGAAATGGTCGAATGGAAATAAACGATGTTACATTTTTATCGAAGTAATCTCTCGTAATTGAATCCAACGTGTATTACACGCACAAAATTTACTACTAAAGTAGTTGGGTTTTAACAGCTTCGGTACTTGCAATGAAAGGCGAGACTTGCGAGGAATTTGCGCAAGTGAGAAAGATAGATAGATAGATAAAGGGAAAAAAGAAAGGGAGAGAAAGAGAGAGAGAGAACAGATTCGAAGTGAGATCGAACTGGGATACGGTGTGCTTTACAGGTGGTCGCTATAACCTTTTCCTTCTCTCACATATGCGAGAGTAGAATGAAAATGAAGGTCGTTTTACCTTTACATCGCGCGTGCCTCAGTCCCCCACCGACATTTTCCTTTTTTTTTTTCCTCCACTTTCGTTCCCATTTTATTCGTCTCTGAAAACCCCAACAGGGGACAAAAAAAAAGGAAAAACCATTTGAACGTACTTTTTTTTTTTTACAAGAAAAAAGAAGAGAAATGAGAGGAGGGCTGAGTAAAGTCAAATTCAAATTTGCTTTCTCTCTCTCTCTCTCTCTTTCTCTACTCTTTTTTTCTTTATTTATTTTTGCATTTTTGTTCTTTTTCTTTTGGTGAGGAAAATAAGGAAGATTTGGAAGCAATGTCATTAGACCTGTCGTCCTCGGTGATCGTACTCCGATAAGTTCACGTAATCCAATTCCCCGACATCAATGCCAAGCTTGGTTTCGAAAGCTAAGTACGAGAATCCTCTTGGATCCCAACGCGAAGTTACACTCAACCCTCGCCATTTGCATTGCCATTCGATTTTGAGAGAACTCTTCAAATATACCAAACATCTACATATAGGTATGTGTGTGGGTTGCTATGTTCCTATATATATATATGTACATATGTATCAATATCATCCTAATCTTTGCAAGCTAATTTTCATAATGAGGTTTAGTAATTGTTCGTAGAATGTTTTTAAATAAATGTTAATCTGTTTGTTATTTAATCAGATTTTTTATGAAACTAATAATGAAATTCTAAAATTGTGATACATTTGATGAACCTAATCTGATCTAATGCTATGTTATATGTTTATTAACTGTCGGATATGACGTAAGTAAAAGTACAGTAAAGCAATGCGTTTACGAGCTCGTTTCGGGTTAAACCACTCGAGAGGACAGTATCGAGCGAAAGGGGTTCTCTTTCTCCGATCCTAATCCTAATCTAGAGATCGGGTTAGCTTTCGATAGCTAAACGTAATCTTTCCAACCGGTAGAAGCCATTTGATGATCGATCGAACGACCTCGAAAGCTTTCTCTCTCCCTATCTCTGTCTCTCTCTCTCTGTTTTCTTCCTCTTTCTCTCTCTCTCTCTCTATCTCAGATTCGTGGTGCTTATAAATTGTGCATAATAGTTATAAGGTCACGTCAGAAAATTGGAAGGAGAATATAAAAGTTTGTTATCTTGGTATAATTTTAACTAAATTAACTACTTTTATTTTTTTCTCTTTTTTTTTATTTTTTTATAAGATTTTTCCCTTCACTCACTCATTTTTATTCTACCAACGTATAAACGCGTTGTCCAACTTCGTTTTTGATTTTTTATTTTTTTTTAAATCATTAAAACTTTTAAATATATTCATAAAATATAATAAGATGATGAGACTTTTAGTTAATAGTTTCGAAAAATTCTTTTAATCGTTCCATCGCAAATAAGATTATTTATTGTAATTATAAAATTTCAATCGAAGAAGAACACAATTTTACTTTTAAAAGGTAAACCATTGATTGATAATTTATCATTAAGAAAAGACAAGTGACTATCCTAGTCTTAGGGGTACATTCTCAGAATATATGTGCCCATAATTATGAAAGTGGTCTAACTAAGTCAAAATTAATACAAAAAAAAATGAGTTTATCAGTTATTACACACCACATTATTTGAAACTAAATAAATTCAATGTAATTTGAAAACGATATTATCAAAAATGAATCGTTAGATAATGTTTGTTATTCCAATATTATATAGAATTCATACAGTGTTCAATTATAAATCTTGAAATATCTCGAAACAAGAGAAACATGACTTAGACCACTTTCATAATTATAGGCACATATTATTATTATTATTATTATTATTACTATTATTATAAATAAATTTCGATGAGAGAGAGATTTATGAATAAAAATAATCGATAATAATATTTTCTTTAACGAGAAACATAGATTTTCCGCATCTTGATATTTCAATACCTTAACTCAGATCAGAATTATTAGGAATAAGTGGATCTCGTTATCGAAGAAATGAAAAAAAAAAAAAAAAAAAAACTGAATGAATGAAGTAAGAAGGAATATTCGAATTTGTCGAGTGGTAAACGTTAATAAAAACGTTAATAAAAGCATCGCAAATATAATATCAAGCATAACTATTATCCATTAACGAAAGTATGCTTCTTGTAAGTGGAATTTTTCAGGTGGTTGTACAAAGATAAATTAGATAGTTAAAAAAAAAGGAAAAAGTAATTGAAGATTAATCAATTTCAATTAAATGGAACTCATTTTTTTTGTCATGATTCAAATAAAAAAAAGGAAAAACTAGAAAAAAGGGATTTTCTTTCTTTGAAAGAGACATCGTTGTCTCGTTTCTCATTAAAAGACTAGTCCGAGCATAGGTTTTTTTTTTCTTTTTTTTCTTTTAAGATTAGAGCTTGGAAAAATAAAAATAAAATAAAAAGAAGAAAAAAATAAGCTCGTGGATGATGTTTTTTTCTCCCCCAATGCGTGGCATAACCTCGACCGTCCGTCCGTCCGTCCGTCCAACCGATAAGCTTTGAGCTTTTAAAAGAGAAGCTCGACGATGTGAACAATATTTTTTTCACCGACCTAATCGTGTCACACTGACGATCGAAAAAAAATAAAAAGAAAAAAAAAAAAAAATGACAAGCCTCTCTATCCTCCCAAAGGGCGGCCAGATTTACTGGATTATTTTGCGCGAAATATTTCGTTGTTCAACTAATAAATCGATAATCGTTTAATTGATCGAAATGTTAATAAACAAAACAAAAATTGGTCTAATTATCTTTTCTCAATAATTTCATCTCAATTTTAACACAAATTACTTTAGAAGTTTATTTTTTTGTTATTATTTTTTAAAAGATTGCTAATTTCAAGCTTCCATCTTAAACACACACATACACACACACACACAGCCCCATGTGTGTTTCCATGCAATTTAACAAATACTTTTTATAATAATTTATTAACTTGATTACACTTTTAATGATGCATTCATTCAAACAATTTTACATTTGTGAACAGAAGATCATCTTTAAAAGGCAAAGTGTTGGTACAAATTCTGGGTTCAATGTGGTCAATGATCTTCGGTCATTGAATTTGAAATCGAAATGATTTAAAAAAGATAAATAAAGAGGACAAAAAATATGCGTATGGGAGGTTTGGTTATATCGTAAACGACGGCCATAGACCGGTACTTCGCGTCGTGGAGCATGAACTCATTCCCCAGGGCAACCTCTTCGTTCTGCTTCGACGGCTTGATGGATGCAAAGTAGTTTGTTGCGCAGCTGGTTCATCCGCATGTAACGACGCCAGATATAGGGACGTTATAGTGACAGAGAGAGAGAGAGAGAGAGAAAAAGAGAGAGAGAACATTAGTATATCGTATCCTAGCATACTTAACGCGTTTCATTCCACTTACTCAGAATTTCTATCTAGTTCAAGTAATTCCTCGACATTATCGATAAGCGATCTTTGAACATTTTCTTTTTTTTTTTTGCTTTTCTTTTCTTTTCTTTTCTTTTTTGGAATAAATTTGTAAGCTGATCATCTCATCGATACACTTTAATGTACAAAATTTGACTCAAAATTTATTACATTGCTACATATTTTATCAAAGAATATTTGCCGAATTAAATTGAAAAGAAATAGTCAATTATACAGTCTTATATTTTCACTGAATATAACAAACTATTGTAATTATATAAAAAGAAAAATTAATATAAAACTAAGAAGAGAGAAATAAGGGAATTTTTGTAAACTATTAGGTGGTTCGGAAAGTCGTTTCATTTTTTGCTGACACAATAATGGCATTAGTTGATGCAAACCGATAAATAATAAAACATGAGATCTATGAGAGCTTAAATTGATCAAATTCAACTATTTATGACCACTTGAAAGGTTTAGGTTTAACCTCGAAACAAAAATTATCTTCATTTTTACAAAAGATAAACGAAACGACTAACCACCTAAATCTCCGAACCATCTAATAAATGCGTAATAAAATCAAATGAATGAGATTGTAATGAAATTTTTGATGAAAATGAATGAACGTTAGATATCTTGGCATATCCATAGTGATGATCTCCATTGTTACAAGTTAAAGGCTGATCTCAGGATGTTAAGCGTCCCACGTCAAGTGGGAAACATCGGAATGGCCGTAACGTGTAACCGGAAAGCTGATGGTAAGTAATAGCCGTCGTATAGGTCGATCTATCGTCGTAACCAGCTACCTCTCGAATGCACGCACACACGTACGTGAATGCAGTTCTACTTGCCCTTTACGGGTACATATGACCAGTAGAAATTATCAATAGATCCTAGTAGTGTTAGGATCACGTTCCTGTTACTGTGATATGCGAGTAATTGTACGTTGCGTTAAACGATCCTGTCGAGATTCTAATAAGTTCACCATGATTCATTTCATTTGTTTAATATCTCTTATCAACATTTTTCATTGAAATAAATTTATACGAATATAATATGTATAATGTTTCACATCGATTGTTTTATTCATTTTATTTTCATTCAATAATGTTTAGATTTTATTTAATTACGAATTAGGATAGGTTGTACTGGATTTGTTGTTATGATTCAACGTAAGACAAATTTCATGAGCATGTATATTTATAGTTTACTGTAATCTCATTTGCAATAGAGTATTTATTTCATTAATTTTAAATAGATCATAGTATAAGAGTAAATGGTATTCTGGATAAAAAAATAAAATACAAAATTGTATGGATACCTTAATCAAATCAATTGATTGAAAGAAATGTTGTTTATTGATACACAAGGATTATATGTATAATTAAAAACAATCGATATAAAGATTGAAATAATATGTATACGAGTAAGATCAATTTCACGAGTTCATATTTGTGCATCGATTGTTATTTTCAATTTCTCTTTGTTCCCATATGGAATTATTTATTCAACATTTTCTTTTCGACATTTCATTTTAATTCTTTGATTTTACAATAAATTTATTATTGTTTAATTAATATTGCATTTATGGAAGGTTATTAAACAATCGTATTACGTGGATTGATTAATAGCAATCTGACCGAATTAGTAAATCGATGAAATTTTATTCATTTTTACCTGTCTTATTTATTCAATGCTGCATTCGAGTATTTAATAGAATTTGAACAGTAAAAATGAAACAAATGTTTCTCTTTTATTTTTTTTTATTTTTTTATTTTTTTATTTTTTATTTTCTGGGTACCTTCATCTACGGTTAACGAGATCGACATGGATGATATCCTTTTTCCTTCTTCATGTCCTCCCATTTCTCGAAAGCTCGTAAAACAAAAATGAGTAAAGCATCATCCTCGCTTTTACACACTAAGTACACGCCTGTTTTTAATTTCAGACCTACCTTCAAACAAAATTCCATTCTTTTCCTGACATTCTGAACATTACACAGAATAAAAAAAATCAAGAAAACGAAATAAAAATAAACTACACACACACACACACACATATATATATATATATATATATATATATAACGAAACAGAAAGAAAGAAAGAAGGAAAGAGAGCTAATTTTATAAATAAATATTTTTAATTACTTCGAAATGTTCGTTTGTATTTCGTTGAACTTGTGAACGAGAACGTTTAGTTTATTTCGGTGGAGAATGTTTGCCGACAAAAATTCATTAACGGTTAAAAGGGTAAAAGCTTTTTGACGTCATTATGGATATAACAAACGATGTTTTAACAAACAAACCAAAAAATTAACTAAAAGAGATATAGAAATGGTGGTGGATTGTGCATGAGAATAACAATATAAATGTACGATTGTATTCAGCATTAAAAGTATTATGCGCAAGTTTGGTGGTGCCTTGCTGCACTTTATGGGATTTCCCACCTTTTTTTTTTCATATACCGTTGTGTTTAAAGGTCTGAAAAGTATAAGAGTAAATGGTAGTCTGGATAAAAGAATAAAATACAAAATTGTATGGATACCTTATCGAATCAATTGAATGAAAGAAATGTTGTTTATAATATTCGTATGATAAGGTAAAATGTTAAGATCACTGTAAACTAGCTGATAACGATTTACCGATACGATATTGTATGATAACAAAACACGTACAATCCTGATTCTAACACAAATACACCATGAATATTCCTACAGCGTCGCAGTAATGTCATTCCGCTCGTTAATCCTACGATTCGATAAATCTTACTCATCTATCATTCGATCTGTCTCTCACTCTCTCTCTCTCTCTCTCTCTCTCTCTCTCTCTCTCTCCTATGTAAATCGAAAACTCGAGGAAATTCCACCCCACCCAGCCCTCGCCCCTCGCCCAAAAATTCACCTATCTTTCGGTTTTATCGTTCGTTCTACATTTTTTATTTAACTTTGATTAAAACACAAACAGAAAACAAAAAAGGAACAACAATAGCTCGTGTCATAATATATTTTTGATTATTTGATAATTTATTAGTTCAAAGTTGAATAATAATTGAATGCATCGGATGCATTCTCAAGTTTGAAATGATTAAAACGCGTTGTGACATTGAAATCAATGTAAAAGAGAAAAGTTTGTATATTTTTGCATTCATATTACACATCAACATGATACACATCCATAAATACATGGAATATATGCGTTTACAGGATAGACCTGTTACAATGATGTTTTTCCATCGTTCAAGGACGTCATCGATAGAAACAAAAGCGTATTTTCTAACATGGCTAAAAGCGCGTTCTAAATAACGGGCCAGTGGCTTTAACATTTGCTGCTATTAATAAAACTCTCCCTACTCTTTATCGTTAATGGCAAGAGTACGGGGTGCAAATAGCATGGAGGATAACAAGAGGGAACCCGCAACATTATTCATTGATCCTAACAACGACGATGAAACGACGCGAGTTTTTTTTTCTTCTTCTTCTTTCTCCTTCGTCTTCCTTTCTTTTTTTTTTTTTTTTTTAGCCACCCTCGAATCTTCCGAGACGAAGTAATGGGGAAGAACATTTTAGAATTGATTGCGAGATTATGAGAACGAAATACGGAACAAAGAATTCTTTTTTTTTTTTTTTTTTTGAAGTGAAAACTTCTGTAGAATGGGTGTGATTTGAACAAAATGTAACGGAGCGGTGGGAAACGATGAAACGGCCAAGATACTAAATAAGATGAGAAAATGAGATGATTCGTAATAGGATATTGTAAATTGTGATTCAAGTGTCTCTCGATCGAAAATTAACGCCAAACAGTTATGTGAAAATCTGCAGAAAGAAAATATTTGGGAAGTTTCAAAGAGTTTTCAAGAAACTCAGTTTTTTAAAGGTTTCACTTCTAACACGTGTGATCTGCACACATATTATTTTATTTATTTTTAATTAAAATCATTTCAAATTAAACTTATATTGCACGAAACACAATTCCAGTAATGAAAAAATAATTCAAAAGACAAAAAAAAATGAAAAATGGTTTTTGAGTGCTTTTAAAATTATTTCTTTCGAGTTCAAATTAATAAGCACTTTATTATAATGAAAATGTAAACAGGAAAAAAGTCTAATTCGAAACTTGGATCATTTTTCTCACCCTCATTTGATTATTGGATGATGAATAACACAAAAAAAGAAAAGGTTTGACAGTGTTTCCCCACCGAACTACCATTGCTTTTTCAAATAAATGATTATACAGTGCAAACTTTTTTCATTTGCGTACCCTGACGCAACCCTGACACAACCCTGTCGCGTTATATAGACAAATGAACCCTCTCTCTCTCTCACACACACACACGCACTTTATTTTTATTTTTATATTCTTTTTTGATTCACAATCGTTCTCGTCTCCATCGTGCTTTATCGCAGACTCGTTGACAGTATTTGATACTGAAAGTGAAAGAAAGAGAGAGAGAGAGAGACAAGTGAATACAGTTTTTCTCACGTTCACTGCAATTACGATAACGAGTCGATTCTAATACGAGAGAGAGAGAAAGAGAGAGGGTGACGGATTTAATTAAATTTCTGATCAATCATTTGCAATAACGCGTGTGTTCCATTAACGAATCGTATCAAAAACTCACGTTCGCAAAGTTTCAACTTAGAAAATAAATTTTTCTACTAACATAAAACGAACTATAAATTATATACATAACGTTTCTCTACTAACACATAGTTCTCCTTCCTCAATCTTCAATCACGTCGTAAACGTAGATACATAAAATTCTTTTCACGTAAAAGCCATATATGCAACGAGTAGTATGAAATACATTTTTATATAATAATAAATATTCTTTAAATATTTTCAAGTGAAAAGATAGAAGAATATAAATAAATCATCGAGAACAAAAGCAAATGTAAGAAATTCGATGAAGAAAAAAGAAAAAAAAAGGACAAAAATTAATTGAAAGAACGTCGATAAAAAAAAAAAAAAAAGAAAATAAAAAAAGATAATAAAATATTCCATTTTCTATCGACACTTTAGAATTTTGTATTATCCAGAAGGAATATTTATTACGACGTAATGGGTAAAAAGCAGTTTAGCAGAACGATTTGAATTGGGATAAATCTGTCGTTTACACACACACACACACACACACACACACATACACACACAAACTCAGGAGGGTGGTTTGCTTCGTTTATGTCCAAGAACGGGCAAATATTCCACACGTCATGTCATATATCATTCCCAGCGACTTAACGCAAGCTACCAAGCAAAATCGCTCTCTTGAAATAGAGAAACAGAGCTTGGCAGTAGTGGGTTTAGGTTTAAGAAGGTGGAAGAGGATACGTAGGAAGAAAGAAACCTAGTAGACGTCTTTCCAACCATCGTCCAATCCTTGACGATACTACATTCGAATGGATAAGAAAATGAGTTGGAATGTCGCAAAGGACGATTCGCAATTTTCTTACAATTTTCTCTCTCATCACGTTACTTCCATTCCGTCTATGTTTCTATTTATTGCATAGAATTGCATAGAAAAAGAAATAGAAAATATCCAAGTGAATATCCAAGGACGAGATAGTAGAATATTTTACTGTGAAATCTAACATCAGCTAATACAAACGCGAGATATTTCTTCTTCTTTATCTATCCATTTTTCTATCTTCTCTTTCTATCGTTCTCACTTTCCAGTCGTCCAATTGAGAAGTTGAAATGAACGCCTAGCAGCCAAGCCCAGCAAAGAGATATGATTTCTATAAGGAAAAGATAAAGATAAAGAGAAAGATGATATAGTAGTGAAATAGATACAAAATGAAAGATAGAAAAAGTCAATTCAGCTTCATTGGATTCGTTATTATTCGTTCGAGATGCTCGATGAAGTTAGACAGATGGTGACTTGCAATAGCAAACGTCACAACAAATGCAATTTGCGACAACTTTCAAAAGTATTATATACTCTCTTTGAAAACTTCGATAAATCTTCTTTGTATTTCTTTATAATTTTTCATATTTTCTTCATTTTTATTATTATTATTATTATTATTCTTTTTTTGGTTTGTTTGTTTCTTCAAAAGGATCTTCCTAACGATACAGATACCTTTTAGATTTTTTTTCAAACCTAATTACTGTTGCAAATGGTAATGGAAGTTGAACGATACAAACAGTGTTTCTTACCTTTTTATATATTTTTGTATATAATTATAACCATCATTACTTTCTTTAGCGATTTTTTACGCAATTACGTTTTGTTTTTATCCTATTTTTTATTCCATTTTTATAACTCAAGTGTGTAATAAACGTGGCGCAAGTGTTAAGGTTTTTTTTTTTATCGTTGATTAATTTTATTAATTGTTTTATTTTATCTGCGGTATAATCGTAAAATTATCTTTCACGTTAAGAAAAGTAATGAAGCAATCACTCTAACTTATTTGTTTCAATCCTAACTACCTCTCTCTCTCTCTCTCTCTCTCTCTTTCTCGTTTTAACTCGATAGTTCGAAGAATCACTTTGCAAACGATGTTCATTAATATTTAAGACATTTCACCGATTAACCTTCTTCTATTCGTCGAAAAAGCCACGAACGAAGAAGCTTAATCATTTCTCAAACTTGAAACTTGATCATCACTTATTGAGAATCACTTTTCTTCTTTGGTGACGTTAACTATCAATTATTAAAATACCCTGTTGAACAAAACTGATTGGGTATCTGGTTAACTTCTATGCATCACTCATACCAATACTCATCCAATCGATTTAAACATTCTTGATAACGATAAAATGTTCGTTCGTACAATTTTATTCATCATTTTAAACATATTTCTATCGCTAAATTATTCTATACAAGAATAATGAAAATTCATTCGTCAAATTTTGTTTCTTTTTTTTTTATATAAAAATGATTGAAATTCTCATTCGTCAGAGGTTGCGTTATTTTTCAACATTTTGTTCTCGAGTACCTATTTTTCTGACCAAAATTTTTCGAATAAAGCTATGCATACAAATATGCGACGTATCCTGTCGCATTCGTGTTTTTTATTTATTTTTTTTTTATATTTTTTTTCCTCGTGAAAATAACTAAAACACCAAGGATAAAATTTTTCGTTGATTTTTTCCCCCCCCCTATATTTTATATGAACACATAACATATATATGATAAAAAGTAAAGCCAAGTAAACGTCTTTCAGGTCAGGTATCAAACAATCCTCCGACTTGACTGAGAAAGCGTACTTAAAAGATTTACGGGATTGCGAAAACGTAAAAATGATAATGAAAAAGCGTATCGTTTGAGAATATCAGCCAAACTGACGCCATTGTTTCTACTAGACTTTATAACGTTTCATTATACTCACACACGCGGCATATATAAAAGAGAAAATAGATGTACATGTACGACGATATGAAGTTGGGTGTCATTTAATACAGAACACTTTCTCATATTAATTACCAATTTATTTTTTATTAAATAATTCTATAAAAGAGAATAAATGAACATTATTATTTATCACAAGATTATTAGTTTCCTATAATTAATTTAATCTTACTTATCTTAATATATATATAAATTACGTATCACGTTGTTTGTTTGCAATTGACTCCTAAACTACTCAACAATTTTTAATCAAATTTTGCACACTGTGTGCAGTTTTATCCAACTTGAAAGATAGGATTGTTTATAATCTCAATTTATAATCGCAATATTAGGTAATTCGTTGACTTAAAGACGTGTGTATCGGACTGATTGTAAGCCACAGAATCGCGTGGCGGGGCACCCCTAATAAAATATACAGAAAAGAACTGAATATTAGTTTTTCGTCTACATCTTCGACACTTAAAATTCTGTCTGTCTGTTAAAAACATGTCAAACGATTTATGAAAAGCTAAAAACGTTTAAAATTTTGATTACAAGAAATTTGATAAAGAAAATATGTAACATAAGAGTAAAGTGAAACGTATTATCTCTCTTTCTCTCTCTCTTTCTCTTGTGCTATTATCAGTTTGAGATATCACGTCTAACTTGTAACACGTTCACAAATATATCCCTTTTAAGTGGTATCATCGATCTTATTGTCAGCTTGCTACGAGATTTCTTCATCAATTTCGATTCTGATCGATCTTGCCTTTATCCTCTTCGATATTTTTCTTTTCTATAGACATTACATATCACGCAACCCTACCAACAACGTCATATTATCACAACCCTCCACGCAACTATAACTCTCTCTCTCTTTTTTCATGGATTCGTCTTTTGGAAGGAAAAGCTTTTGCCTTCCAAAAAAAAAAAAGCCTGACTTCTTCCTTTTTCTCTTCTTTATTTTCTTTTTTTTTACTGCTTATATAAAACTCACCCTTGCGAATTTAGAAACGTAAATCGGCTGTACGTCTACTTTGTCGAAAAATTCGATTTCAAATTCCTTCTCACCTTGAATAAAAACGTTTTCAAATCTTTAAGAATTCATTAAATGTGGGTTTATTTTTTTTTTTTTTCATACAAATAACCATGTAATAAATAATAGAACAGTCATCTTTTAAATTTACGAATCGTAGAAATTGCGGACATTTTATTCAAACATGTACATGAATAAACAAATGTAATTAAATGAAAAATATATGGATGAATGAAATTGATTGATTTTTGGTAAAAAAGAAAAAGAAAACATGGTGTTTGAAATCGACGTGTATAGTTTTAATCTGAGAGATGGATTTAGGAGTGTTCTCGTAATTAAAGTTCAAAGTTCATTAAAGGTTGTCGGCAGTTTAGGAAGTAGTGATAGAACGACTTTCGTCTTTGAAAGTTCTTACACTTCGTCAGTATAAAGTAGGGGGGACTTAAAAGTCTCATCTTCCCTTCGTCTCCAAAGAGTCTCTCTTCTAGATCCCGACAATATCCGTCCTTGGTTGTAGTCTTCGAACTCGTCGTGTTAATGGTAGCCGCTCGATATTGGTAGGAAAGACCCTAAAAGAACGCTGGATTACGATTGCCACACGGTTCAGCTTAAAACGTTTCCTTTCCTTTCCTTTACTTTACTTTACTCTACTTTACTTTACTTTACTTTACTTTACTTTTTTTTTTCGACTTTCTTTATCTTGACGTGAAACAGTACAAAATATATAGATGCTATTATTGGATGTCTTGAAAATTCATTGCTAAAAAGACAATACCTGTTTTTTTCAAAAGAATCCATTGATAGAGTTCTACCTTTTTTTTTTTTTTATCCAACTTTAAACAGAAACGTTTACCTTCGCACCTTCTATTTATTTCGCTTAATTAAAAAGTACAATTCGATAAATAAACGACAGTTGTTGTATATTCGCATATTAATCACAAAATTAGATAATACTCCTCTTCTTCTTTATTTGGTATAAAATAGAATGCAAAATAAATTGCGTAGAGAATGCAAAATTAATTTTTTCTTTTTTAAAGAGATATACCGAATTATTTAAAAAAGAAAAAAAACAATTTCACATTTACATATTTGAAAGATTTAACTGTAAAATAAGGTATATAATATTTTGAAGGAATATTTATATCATCCTTACGATTTAAATCTTGAAATTCATTGATGACACGAGTGTTCCTGGTAGATAAACCGAAAATGAATAACGTTTTTCTTTTCATATATCTTTCTCTCTCTCTCTCTCTCTCTCTCTTGATTTTTTTTTTTTTATTCTTTCTCGTTAAACGATATAATTTCACAAATGCAATTTATTATTTCGCCTATATATACGTTGAAAATTTCTCGTGAGATTTATTATGTACGCGTAATACGGTTTATACGCAGATTTTATGTATAAATGTGCACATATATATATCCGTGTATACCTGTATGCATGTCTATATATGAAATATCTATATCTATATATATACATGTGTGTTATATAAAGGAGCATATTTATAATGTATAAAGCAATCTACATATACCAACGTAATACACGTATGTATTTACATCTTGTTTAAATACCGAACATAGCCCTCCGCCGTGAGGTAATTAAATTTCATTCCGTTATCGGTAGGAAACTTTAACACGTAATTCCGCGGTCTGTTGGAAGCCAGTTTCCTAAATATTTCTACCACTTTACTTCTGAATAATGAATATTTTTTATTAAGCCAGAAATCATGGATTACATTTATTTATTTTATTTTTTTTTTCATCTATTTATCCGCTGATTCATTATTTTTATAAGCTCTTGTTCGATTATTTTTCCAAAATTCAACAAGATAATCAAAAATTGATAAGCACAAAATATTGATACTTTTACAATATCATTTTTTGACACTCCTGTCATCTATGAAAACAAATACTGTCAAAAGATTTATAAATCTTCCAAAAAAAAAAAAAAGAAACATTTAAATGACGAGCAATTAAGATCAAAGAACAAATTATTTAGTCTGGCGAGATGTTCTAATTTACCAATCGTTGATTATTGATTAGACAGAGAGAGAGAGAGAGAGGGATGAGACAGAAGGGGATGAGAAAAGGGGTTAAACGTACTATCGGTGCACCCATTCTCTATCTTTCTTCCTCTTACACAGTAAGGCCATTTGACACGATGGAAGCTTTTGGGAGATCGATCGAGTGCAACATGTGCAACGATGTCACCTGACACAGGAAGCCGCGCCGCATCAGCTGCCACCAACAATTTATTACTAAACATTTCGGACAACAATTTTTCCAATATCATTTCTACATCGACTATATTCCAATGCAACAAATATCTCAGCGAGATTTCTTTTTCTATCGATCAACTTATTTTCTTTCTATAAATCTTACAAATTGTTGAAGAATTTCATTAAGTACATTTAACAAAATATTTTTGGAATTTTAATAAACTTGAATAATTTCAAGTTTCAAAATTGAACATTCAAGAATTCGAAAAAATGGGTTATTTGTCTAGTGTCATCTAGTGTTAATTCAAATCACTAACTATAACTATACTATTTTAAAAAAGATGTATCAAACTACTTTGAAAAAAAATTATTGCGAGGTCTAAATATTAGGATTTAGGAGGATTTAATAACTTTTACCAAATGTGCACTTTAAGGGTTAAATTGATCGATTAGGTTTATCTTTAACAAATAAACTTACTTAACTTTCCTTTTATTTAATTTTTTAATTTTAACAAAAGTAATCTGCATATTCTCAAGACTGGTGTTTTGTAATATCTGCCGGTGAGAATATTCTCCTCATAAAGGAGAAAAAAAAAGAAAAAGAAAGGGGAAAAATAAGTCGAGAAGTAGAGAGATAAAAATGTGAGAGAGAAATAAGGAAATAATAATAATAAAAAAAAAAAAAATGGAATTTTTCTATCGTAGCTTCCACATATTACGTTTAATCTAGCAAGAAAACTTTTTCTTCTACAAAGAAAAATCTATTTCCCTTGGTATTGGTATCGCATTACGTTAAGTCGAGAAAATAGCATACGTTGCACACATTCCAACTATTTTCTATTTTATAATAAAACATTTCTTTTCTACCTTTGGTTAAGTTCTACGCATGTATGGACCAATGCAACCATCTCAAGAAAAATTCGAAACATTTTTCTAAGAAAATGATTGAATTAAAATATGTAAAAAAAAAAAAAATAAAAAGAAAAAAAAATGAATGACTTTAAATACAAACGTTTAGATATTTATTGAATAAAATTATTACAAAATATTGATGACCATGGATCGATCTCTCTGTCAATGGTCTTATCGTACATGTTGACGCAATCATTTCTCGAAATGGGACTATTTAAATTGGAAAGCTTTCTCGTATTTACAGAAATACGAGGATGTATGAATGTCATGATGAAAACTCTGATCGTGAGACTCAAATCTTAAGGAAAGAAGAGAGCTCTCTTAAGGAAGATTTCCAAAAGACGAATTGATGATGGTTCGATAAGATTCTTTAGAGATTCCTATAAACGTATTTTCGATCAAAGAAGAAATCGTTCAGGGTATTTCAACGTGAAAATATGCCCCATCATAAAACCACCAAAAAAAGAAAATAAACAATGTTCTTATATAGAAGAATAAAATAAATGTATTTTATGTTGTGACAAGTTTAACAAATTATTAACAAATTCTAGTTTGGCCTCTTAAAATTCATAAGACATATTTAGATGTTCAGTAACTCGTAACTTTCCCTTATACAGCCGTTGTTTGTATATATATATATAAACCTGTACATAGAGGAACACGTCGTCCAAGTTAACAAGAGGCAGGCTCGAAAGGAAACACGCGTGTCGACGGGTGGTATAAAGGATTCCTTCCTGCCTCTTGCATCCTGAAACTAAAGTAAATCTATACGAGTTTACGGATACATATATCTTCACATAAATATATATATATATATATATATACTCTACAAGTGTTTTATATATATTATTATATATACTTTTATGTAAAACTATTTACATAGGATTAAAATATTTAGTATAACTATGTTTATGTATAAATAAATAATATATATTATATATACATATATATGTGAATATGTATATTTATATAAAGCTTTACAGAGAAGCTTCCGTGAGCTTCTGGTAAACCACGGCTTTCCGAGTTTACAGTATATATGTATATATATATGTATATTATATCCATAGCAAGAGGAATTCGCGAATTCCAGCAGCCACACACTAGTAAAATAATAGGCACTAATGACGATAGATTATTATTATGTGAGAGAGAAAGAAAGAAAGAAAGTAAGTGAGAGAGAGAGAGAGAGAGGGAGAGAGAGAAAACTATTTAAAGTTCTTTAAAGTACTGCCATAATTTTGTTCCTACGTTTCGTAGACAATTTTACCCATGCTCATTTTAATGTACTCGATCCTAATGACGTCTAGTTAGGTTAAACAGAAATAATTATCAAAAGTTTTTACGATAATTATACATGTGTTTTCTTTTTTTTTTTTTTTGTATACACGGATAATTAATTGTGTTAATTAGTTTTTATTTGATATAAATAATTGCTTACAAAGAAACAAAAAGAAAATAAAAATATCTTAATATATATAAATTACGTGTGACGTTGTTTGTCCGTAATGGACTCTTAAATTATTGAACCGATTTTAATCAAATTTTGCACATTGTGTGCAGTTTTATCCAACTTGAAAGACAGGATTGTTTATAATCTCAATTTTTAATCGCAATATTATTTTATTATTTGTTTATTAACAAAGAGTCATGATTATCTCTGTTAGTTCGATAAGATTCTAACAGATGGTGGTATAAAATAATTAGTTGACTTAAAGACGTGTCTATCGGACTGATTGTGAGTATTTCCTAGTATCTCATAGATATTTACATTTAAATTTTAGCAAATTTCTATACGAAAATTATTATTCAAAGAAAAAAGAAAAGAAAAAAAATTGATAAAAGTTCTTGATAATATATTTTTTGTTGTTATATTTTTGAAAAAGTTGATATCGGAGATAAAAAAAAAGAAAAAAAGAAAGAAAGATAAAAATGTCGATACGATTGTCTTTAATAGTCGAAGGTAGTATCGAAAATTAATAGGAAAACGTTCAAGATAGAGAGAACGTCCATTTCAAAGTTGCACTATGGTTTTAAAAGTTTTGATCGAGTTCTCTCTCGCGGTCTTTTTTCTTTAGCTTTCTTTTTTCTTTTTCCATCTCTTCTCGTCGTCGTCGTCGTCGTTCTCTCTCTCTCTCTCACACACACACTTTGGATTATGTTCGAGGAGAAAAAAGAAAACAAAAAATACAAATAAAAATAAAAATAAAAATTCATTACTTTGTGAAATGGCAAAATACTTTTTACGTTGCATATAACATTTATCTATATACATAAATATATTACTATATAAATGGTTTTATATATCATTTACATTTATCTTATCAATAAAATATCATTAGTGATATTATCTTTATCATAAATAAATGAGATTTGATATTATACGAACTAAAACTTTAAAATGAGTTAGATGTTTCTCTATCGGGAAAAAAAAAACCTTTTTCTTTTCTTTTGAAAGATATTTGACCCAGAAAACGACAGTACTTAAAATTCAATACCAACAAAAATTGTTTCCCTTCTCTCCCCCTTCCCCCCTCTCCCTCCCCAGATATACCAATAAGAAACTAGATCGAAGAATAAATATGCAAATTAATATTCCAAGTTAAATATGTTTGAATTTATATCGGACAATGCATACACACAGTTGCATTAGCGTTATATATTTAAGTAAATACATATGCATATGTGTGGTGTGTGTTTGTGTTTGTTTGTCTTACTATCTGGCTATTGATAACTTAAAATGTTTTATCAGTTATGTAAAATAGTTTCACACGAAAGCAAAATTCGAAGAGTCGTTAGAGGTTTTCAATGGGGTGTGGGTTACTTTCGTTACACGCACGGGATATTAAACCTTTTCACACTCTAATTAATCGAGTTAATGATTCGCGTGCGTTTGCACGAATAACGAAGATAGGAACTTTGTTAACATGAACATACGAACACACACACACACACACATATACATATATTTATATGTATTTGTATATAGTATGATACGTTCACGTATATAGAATACAATCGTGTTGATTATATCAACGGAAAATGGTGTGATCGGTAAATTTCAAAGAATATTATTCGATACGAGAGCAGATTCCAATCAGCCTGAATCGCACCGAGTAGACATTGTTCTGAATTAACAACGTGTATTTTCATTATTTTCATCATGGAATAAAATCGACCACTGTCTACGTTAAATGTACAATAGAAATTTAAAAAAAATAACAAAATCGTCAATCCCTTTTTCTCCAGGTTGTTTTATTTTATTTTTTTTCCTACAAATGATCGAATGAAAGGTGGACCACAAAAGGGCACATAAGACGTCTGAAACGCATAAAACGTTTTATCTCTTCTTTTACTTAAACCTACTAGCGAGACAAACAGATCGTTCTTTTTGCCATTGACACCTTACATGAAAAATACATCAGGCGTAAGATTAAAAAAAAAAAAAAAAATAAAAATAAAAAAACAAGAAAAATTACACAAATATAAAAATCTCGATAAATCCGACCACTTAAAAAATATCTCCTTAAATTTATTTATCGATGAGATAAATGTTTCCCGTAAAAATTTTGATTTTCTTTCTGTTTCACACTCTTGGAATATTTTTAAATAAAAAAAGAAAATATATATTTTATTCGTCAATTAATAATAAATCAATTTTAATTTTGTCTTTGTATTTCATCAAATCACGAACTATTATTTTATTGCAATTGGAAACGTGTCACGTTTTCTATCGACTGAGAGAGAAAGAAAGAAAGAAAGAAAGAAAGGAAAGAAAAAAATAAGAGCACGATTCTTCGTAAGCAGAAATAGAGAGAGAAAAAAAAGAATTACATCTTCGAGGAGAAGCTTGAAACACAGCAGCAACTAGGAGAAAAATAAAAGGAGGGTAAGGAAAAGAAAAAAAAAAAGAAAAGGATCGTTAACCACCAAGATCGTGGACATTAACGACACGCCTTTCGCGTACATCTCGTTGTCGAATCAACGCCGTGTACGTGATTTCCACTAAATTATTTCCTTCTTCCTATCTTTACCTTTCATTCACACTCACTCAGTCTCTCTATCTTTACTTACTTCAAAAAAAAAAGAATAAAACTAAGAAGACGAAAAGAATCTTTACTCATCATTTGCATAACATTTGATGAATTTCTCTTAAAAGAATATTCTAAACATATTTATAATTTTTATGGAAAGAAATAGTATCGTTAACAAGTATAGTTTAACTCTATGGGGCATGGTGGGATTAAAAGTGTCCCCCACCTTTTTGATACACCGTAATGCACGATGGGACCCACCGTGTTTTTAGTCCCACCTCGAAATATTATTGCAATAGCTACACGTACTCATAACTTTATATTTCGTCTTATTTACCCTAAGCTATTGGTTATTAACTCTTTTTTTATGTTTTTTACATTATTACATTATGTAATAGCTTTATCCTGAAAGAAATATGATACGAAGACCGCGAATGGAAGGATCACGCTCAGAGACGGGAATAATGGCCCCGGGATTTGGTATTTGCAGCAATGAACTTTCCAGTTCCTAATGCTTTATTAATTATTAATAAAAAATATAAACCAATTTTATTTAATTTAAAACGTAATCAAATGTCTCTATGCAACATAGGTCTATTTTATTATTTGAAATTCTATGCTGCAAAGAGTTCATTAACAAATGTACATTTATAGGAAATATTAATAAATAACCCACTGAGGTGTTAATCCAAAATAATTTTCTCTCTTGAAACAGTTTAAATGATACTAATGCGTAAAGGAAGTTACAGTCTGGTACTTAAAGTGTTGGGTAAATGATTAAACCATCCGATCATCAGGATCGGCACACCATCCGTTTATAATGTTTCCATACCATGACTTGAAGTACCGAACGCGTGCATCATCTCGTCCCTTATGGAAATCCCATTAATGTTCGTTTATTCCTAACGAATACCCAATCATGAAGATCGATGGAGTCTGCGCAGTAGTAAAACGATGAATTAGCAACAACAATTTGAAGATTTATCATACCTCAATCTTTCTTATTATAGGAAGGTTCTACTCTGTGTTTTTATTATGTTGTTTGATTTTCTTTTTGTTTTCATTTAAAAGATAAAAGGAAATAGTTTTTTGGTTCACTGAATTATTCTTTTTCCTTGCACGTAACAACGTTGTTGAAAGAATCATGGATAGGAACTCACCTCTAACATTTTTTTTATCTACGTCATTCCTCATATACACACACACACATGCACAAAGGTATCCTCATGAGAAAGAATAGTTCATTAGACAAATAAGAACACGCGTGTGCGTTTTATTTTTCTTCGAAGGACGTACTCGTGTTGATATTAAAAAAACACACACACACCAAGACCTTTTGTCAACAAAGTAAAATAACTTTGTTCTAATAATTTAAATCAATCTCTGCTTGACTTCACTTAATTTTTATAGAATTAATCTTTTGTTAAAAAAACTAATTACGAATGATATTAAAATTGAAAGAATTTGATTAACTAAAACGATCATATTCAGAAATACCAATTACAAACTAATAACACTTAACAACTTCATGGGGAGTGTGTGTGTGTATATTATCCTTATTTGAAAATGAAGCTAATTACGTTTCACGTAATTATCAATAAATAACAGTTAGTTTCGTAGATAATTATTCAAGGTCGTGTAATTTTGGTGGAAATGCACGAAGCATCATATGCTTTGACATAAAGTCATGCAGAATGGGGTTACATTTTTGCATGGTTGAGTATATTAACATACTACACCTAGACAAACATCTATATACATATATATGGTGAATATTATCAATGTGATATCTTTGAAATAATTAATAGGACATGATAGATCTCTTTTTGTTTTTCTCTCTCTCTCTCTCTCTCTCTCATTATTAACGCTTTGAATTTACTAAAATTGGATCCCAAAATGGAACTAAAAAGTAAACTGTTCTATTTTATTAGAAATTAGTCCGTGTACTGAAAAAAACTTTCGTAATATTTGTTCATATAAATATACCCCCCCCCCCTCCCCCATTAAGGGAAAATGAAGAAGAAAAGGAAGAGGGTAAGAGGTAAAGAATTCTTACAATTAAATCCTCATTTAAAGCTTTTATTTCGTAGCTTTTGCTATAGTTAAGAAAAATACAGGATGATAGTAATTGTTCTTGCCGGTTTTTAAAAAATCACCCGGTGGTGACGGATTTTAACGAGACCAAAATAAAACAGGATTTCCGATGGGAAAGAGAAAGGTTAAAAGAAAAAGGACTTTTTTCTCATTCGTTAGAAAATGAGTTTGCTTTTGCGCGATACCACTGAAGAAGATAAGGGAAGGGGGAGTGGGGGAGGGGAGGGGAGGGGGAACGGTATAGAAACGTAAGAAAAATGAGATAAAGGGATGAAAAAAAAGTCAGAAGAAAATGAGGATGGGCTCGAGGGAGGGTGAGGATAAGGAAAGCTGACCCATAGAAAAAGTAAATTTTCTTTTCTCTAAGACTCTCTTACTTACATCTTCCCATGGGATAATGAAGTTGGTGACAATACTTTATAAGGTCATCAAAAAGGTAGAAGAAAGATAGAAAATGTCTTTGAATGATTCGTTCGTAATTAACGTCGAGTTGGTAGGAACCAAAGCTTACGATGGTTTCGCGTAATTAGTTGCTGAATATTTTCTTCTTTCCCCCCCCTCTTCTTATTTTCCTCCTCTTCATCTTCTTGTCCTTAATTTTCTTATTTTTTCGATTTTCTAGACCCTTTAGACTACGTCAAAAATAATTCTCTCGTAATTAGGACCTGTGCTATATATTTAATGGAACAATTTTTTCTTACTTTTTTTTTTCCCTATTTCTTTTCGTTTTACTCGACTGTAATTATCAACGGTTGCAATCTTTTCTATTTTATTTAACATTAATTTTCGTTTTACTCTTTTCGTTTTATTTCTCTTTTATAAAAGAAAATTTGTCATTGATGTTTATCGATATTCTGAGTGTTTCAAAATTATGAATAATTTTGACAAGATGTGTGAAAAATATTGACAAAAATATATTAATTCTTACAAGTGAGATTCTCCATCTTCGATTATTTTATTTGGATTTTTCCATGATTTTTAATGGTTTTCTATCAATCTATCTTTCATATAACATAGAACGATGATACACGATTCTAATAAAAATACTGTTGTAATCTATCGGTTCTTTCGTACTACTATCATATCGAATAAATACGACAATGAAATCCCATAAGAAAAGTAAATTTACAAGATGAACCGATGCATTACTACTGATCACATTTTTATTTGATTTCAACTTCAATATTGAGATTTTTCTTATGAGAAAAAAATGTTCGTTTACTCTCTCGGATTTTTTCCTTTTAGTCATCCTCTTACGACAAACATGGATTTTTAAACGAGGATTATTATTATTACTATTATTATTATGATTATTATTATTATTATTTTTATTTTTAACGTTGCATGCATTCAAAGCCAAATCGCGAGATCGAGAAAAAAAAAGAGGAAAATATCGAATTCGATTGAAATTTAAGCTACTTCGAGAAACGTTCTCTCTTATGACTTTTCCCATTCACTCTTCTTTATCGAAAAACTTTTCAATTTCTTTGATCACGCGATAAGTACGTATACTGTACAGGATTTTTCAAAATATGTTGGTCTAATTTTTAAGGATTGATATCAATTATCGACAAGTTCAAATTGTGTCAGGGTTTTGTCAGGATTTCGTCAAGGGTTAGGGTAGTAAATTCTTCCAATGACTTTATTGGAAATTGTTGATTATTATTTTCAGTATAGGTTTGCTGATAGTGTAAATTCGTCTATCTATGTGTGAATGATACCATTCACCATTCGTTCAGAAATACAAACGAACAATTGATAATTGATTTCGTATTGGAGAACTATTAGGCTCGTTGTAGCGCTAAATTAACGATTAGAATTATCTACCTCATACTAATTTATCTCCCCCTTTTCCCGTTTGTTTACCCGAATCGAAGTCAATTTTATACTAATAGTTAAACACTCGTTTTATCGATTATTAATTAGTTTTAACAATATGCACGGATTATCATCACGTCACATGGAATGTTCATTTGCGAAGAAAATTATTGTATTAGATGTTATCTAAATGATATGGGGGTTTTATATTAAAACGTATAGAAGTGTTATGAATGATTTATACAATTTTCAAGTATTTTTCTAATGAAATTAATTTATATTAATTAAATTATGAAATAATTGGTTTGTAATTTACCACTGAAAAGAAAAAAAACATTTTGCGGTATCAGACAAGTATTTTGATTCAAAGAAAAGGAAATTTGGTTATGTATATATAACAATTCTTGTAAAGAAAGTTTAGAAGAGGACGAAGATAAGATGAAGGAAGAAACAAGATAAGAAATAAGAGAACAATAAGAAAAGTATTTGGATTTCGAAAAGAGAAAGATATAAAAAGATAGAATACGCTATGTACGCTCGATTTTCTCAAGCTAATTTATCGCGCACGAAAGTTAGCTTCCCTTTTACAAAACTACTTCTAACCCAACCTAGTCAGCTTTTTAATAAATAAAACCCTTCTCTTACTTTTCCAAACTTCCACCTTCTTCTTCTTCTTCTTCTTCTTTTTCTTTTTTCTCTGTCTCTCACTCTCACTCTTTCGCACACTTTCTTTCCCATTTCTTTCTCACTTTCTCTTAGTTTCTTTCTATTGCCACAGGCATTAGTTTATGGGATTTATTTTTATCCTCGTTTATACAACATTTTCTAGTTGAATTATTCAATTATTTTTCTAAATACATTTACAATGATTGATCATTTGACTTTGTAATTTAAGCTTTCATGCAATTATGGTGGTGTTTTTTTTTATTTGTATGTTTATGTTGAATATTATATTTGTCGATGCTTTTATCTAAGAATAAGTCTATTTTTCTATCACTATTTACAACTATTTTTCTGGTCTTTTGTTAAAATACTCTTCAGACCTTTTCTATTGTTATATCAGTTCTCTCATTTTCCTTCTTCCTTCGTATCCCTTTCTCTATCTATCTCTCCCTTTTCTCACGGTTACTCTATTCCGGAAGCCGAGGTCAAAACAGGGCAACCCAGAAAATTTCAATTTGTCACGCCGTCAACCGTTGAAATCGAATTTTACGTGTTGTAGGGAGAAAAAGAAGGGAAAAAGAAGAAAGAAAGAAGGAAAGAAAGAAAATGAGAGAAAGAGAGAGAGAGAGAGAGAGAGAGAGAGGTAAACTGAATTAAGCTCGCTCGCATCTTCGATCATTCGAAAATTGAGATCGCATGCGGAACATGATAGATAAGATAAAAAGAGAGAAAAGGAAGAAAATAATATGACAAAGAGAGAGAGAGAGAGAGAGAGAGAGCCCTTTTCGTTGAGCCATCTTTTCGAACTCGTCAAAGTCAATCAAACCTTGGAGAACCTTTGCTACGAAAGGATTAAACCCCTTCTCTGGATATCCAGCAGCATTCATCTTTTCTTCTCCTTCAGCCCTTCCTTCACCTTCTCTACCTTTAGCTTTTTCCTTTTCCCATCATTTACACTCCTTCTCTCATTCCAGAAAAGCGATTATCGATGTGGAACCTCCTCTCGTCTTCGAGCAACTTACACGAAAGGAAATGGAAATAGGAAATCGACTTATCGCGCGTGCACCCTCGATATTTCGACTTTTCTTCATCCTCTCCCTCTCTCCTTCTTTCTTTCTTTCTCGGTTTTTCTTTTTATTTTTATTTCGTGCTTCCCTTATTTATTCTCTCTCTCTCTCCCTCTCTCTCTCTCTCTCTAATATTTCGGGCATCGAATTTCTTCGAGCTGAAATTTTTACGACAGAAATACGAACTCCAAGAAAATTGATGATAACTCGCATTTAATAGGAGCAACCCTTCTTACCTACTCTTGCAATCGGTTAGAAACTTTCTTCAAGGTATTACGAACGTAGAAAATATTTTTTTCAAATCATAAAATCAATGGAAATAATTACACACACAGTAGGTTTTACATTCTCATGTAAGCGTGTGCGTTCATTTTTCCAAATCATTTCTAATGATTTCATTTAATGAGACGTGTGCTAAATATCATTCGGATATTTAAAATATTACTCGATAAGGAGATATTACTCGCGTAACTTTGTAAGGTAAAAACGAAGTCATGAAAAAAAATCACCGTAGACAATATGGTAGCAACACGAGGAAAGTCCCACTTTAAACGCTCGAGGCCATTTAAATCATACATTTTTCCACGCGAATTCACTTTCATACGTACGTTGACACACGCACATACACAAAGAGACACAACTGCACACACGAACAATCTTTGAAGTTGATACAAACGATGAAACGATGCGTATGTTGGATAGCGAAATAGTTTGCAACAATGTAAAACATTCAAAACGTTAGTGTAATGTTTGAACTTGTTTAAATGATCGTTGATATTTGAAAAACGAAAGAATTGCAAAAAAAAAAAAAAAATAAAGAGAAAATTTGAAAGAACGTGAAACAAATGGAGAATGTGGAAAATGGGTTAATCTTAGGGTCAAACAAAAATGTGGTTGGTACAAATGTTTGTTTGTTCTTACCGCACTTTAAGCTGTGGATAACAAGAAACGTGAACAGGCAAAGCTTGAAAATCCCTTTGCTAGTTGGAAATCCTTTCGAAGGGGTTGTATTCTTCAGGATTCAATGCATTCTCCCATTGGATGTTTAAAAATAAAAATAGAACAACAGAGAGATGATGAAAATCAAAGTAGAAGGGTTGTCATCGATGACAACCCCACGCGTGTGGCATCTTCTTTATTAATTTCAAACAAATATCAGTGTTTTTTTTTTATTCACCCTTTGTCACCTTCCCTTTAGACCTTTATGTTCCTGTTTTATTTGGGGGGAAGGGGTTTTTTTTGTCTTTTCTTTTCTTTGATCTGGTTTTTATTTCTGTTCTGTTCTGTTCTTACACTGTACGCGTTAAAATCGACGAAACGATTTGGATCACTGCTTACGTATGAGCAACAAGTTATGCACTGGAAAGCAACTGCTGGAGCTACCCACCGGCGGCTCGACACGACTAAAATACGAATTCTTCTTCTTACTTTTCGTATTACGATGATAAAATAACAACAAAAAGTAATTTAATCGAAAATAGAAAAAGTAAAAAAGGGCACGATGATGATATGATTATTAAAATGAACGAATAAAAGTGAAGTAATAGAAAGAAGAAGAGGAATCCTTGGTTGGAAGGGGGAACTACGAAGAGACAAAGATAAATAGAACGAATGAAAGGGAGATACCTTCGAGTGACTCCCCCTTCAGGAGTTTACCAAAAGTTCAACTACACTATCTTTCTTCTTCTACACTTTAACTTTGCCTAAACGTAAGAAACATTTTTTTTTCATTTTCTTTAACTGACGTTGTTGACGAAAAAAAAATAAAAAACATAAAAATTCTCATTAAAAAGAAAGAAAGAAAGAAAGAAAAAAAAATATGAAAAGATAAGAGAAGTAGTAGAAACACGCGTGACAGATATCAGGATCAATCGTAAGAGAAATAAATGAAAGAAAAAGATCGAGTAGCGATTATTGAGGGCTGCCTGCCTGCCTACCTCCCTGCCTGAGTGGGGGTGGGTGGGTTTAGGTAGAACGTGAGATCGAGGATTAGTGTTTGATTGGTCGAAGAGAGTTTCGGAGGGAAAAAAAATAGAAAGAAAAAAAAAGATAGAAGAAAAGAAGAAGAAGAAGAAGAAGAAGTGTAACTAACGTTTACTTTAAACGTGATCGAAGCCGGATAGTTTTCTAGCTCGAGGAGCTTTTCTCTTCAACGATAGAAATAACCGACTGACTTTTCTTTTTTCTTTTTTCTTTTTCTACTTTTTCCTTTTTTTCTTTTTTTCTTTTCTATCTATCTATCTATCTATTTATCTTTCTTCACTATACCATCTCTATAATCTATTTCTTTTGATTTCACTTTGAGTATAATAGAAAGAAAAGAGAAAAAATATGATACTCGAAGGCCGACAAGACGAAACGAGACAAGACGAGACGAGATACGCGGAGAGAACGATCCGGTGCTCCGGAGTACCGTACCAGTACTGGTACTATGGAGTTTGTTATCGAATAGTGTCGAGAGAGAGAGAGACTCAATGTGTATGTGTGTGAGTGTGTGTTTATGTGAAAGACAGAGAGAGAGAGAGAGAGAGAGAGAGAAAGGGGGTGGAAAAGCAGGCGCCGTGCCGCTCGTCGTGGTGGTGGAAGCTGTGCTCGGCTGACAAATGAACAGAAACGCGAATACGCAAGCGCCAGACAAACCACCCTTCTATCACCCCCTTTTCTCCAACTACCCCTTCTCTCTCTCTCTTTCTTTCTCTCTCTCTCTTCTTTTCTTTCTGTCTATATAACCATCCATATACCCCACTTCGTCTACCTGTACTCTTCTTCTTCACTAAGGGTGCACCCAGATCTTTCTTTTTTCTTTTACTTTTACTTCTTCTTCTTCTTCTTCTTCCCTTTCACGAGAAACGATATGCCTCTGTGACGTCACTGTTGGTGACGACGTTTCAACCTTCTCTCACAAAAAAAATCACCAACAATAATGAGTCTTTCTCTCTCTCTCTCTCTCTCTCTCTCTCTCTATTTTTAAGGCCTTTACCACATACACGCATACGTTTTATTTCAATATTTTACATATCCACGATTTGAAAAAAAAAAGAAAATATTTTCCCTTCATAGGATAAATCATATTTTTCTTGATCTACTATAAATAAAATTAAAAGATAGAAAACACACATATTTCTTGTTATTATTTCAATAGAAAAATTCGATTCGTTCATAATTAAATAATATTTTAAATAGATAAAAGTTATCTCTCTTGGAACGTAAATTCGTTGCGAATGAATTTTTTGTTTCCTCCTCCCTTAGAAAAAATATTAATTTTGATTTTAAAGTAGTACGTCAATCGTCTGAATGCCGGAAGAATAATATAATTTTATATTATTATTTGAATGCATAAATAAATAGTTAGATTTAATTTGGAAAAAAAAAAAAATATGAAAGAAGGAAGATAAGATAAGATAAGATGCGTGAAATAGTACGGTGCAAGTATTATGGAAGGAAAAGACTATCCGTTTATATAAGCTCGGCTAAAAATAAGTTATTAACTTTTTTTTACTACATTCTTATTTTCAAAGAATTTCTTATACCCCTACACCCATCTCCCAACACCATATTCTCCTTTTCATTTCATTCCATTTCCTTTTTATATTTTACTTTTTCTTTACAGAGTTTCTCCTTTGTCTTTTCCTAACATTCGTTCGTATTTTAAACTTCAATCTTTCATTCTCTTTCTATATATTTCTATTATTTGATAAACCTATTTTTTTTTTTACCTATCCTCTCTAACTATTCTTTATTATGTCATATTATTTCTATTTTATTTTATAATAAAATAAATAACAATTTTTTTTTAAAACGATTACCTAAGAAAACAACGTTGAAAATATGTAATTTTTCAATGAAACATTTTGGTACGTCGCTTGATATCGTTGATATCACTGGAACAATGCTAATTACCGAAGAAATTGAGGTGTAATTAATTAAACGTTTAGACAAAGGTAAAAGTTTCATAGCTCGTAAAAGAAAATCGGCTTACAATTAGAGAAGAGAAAGGAGAGAAGTTTCTTTTTTTTTCTTTTTTTTTTTATTATTTTCGATAAGCCTTTGTCATCCTTACGACGAATTCTAAGTGATAACAAGCTCGATTAATAAAAAAATGATCTATTAAACGTTCAAATATTTGTAATAATAAATTTGAGAGTTAGTTTTTTTTTTTTTCATCACATTGATAGAAATACGTGACACTCACGTGAGACATGAATTATTAATTGTTCAAAAAGAGACAAATATATTGATATGTATTTACTTACGTATGTATTCATTTAAATTACTTTAGTCTTTCAGTGTCTGTTTCCTTCATTCTTTGTCTATCTCACTCTATTTCTATTTAGCGTAATTACGTTGTAGTCCAATAGAACTTGATTACAAAATAGGTAGACACGGTCTATTTAGAAAGTTACAGCTCGTCGATCCCGGAGTTTGCTATCGTTAGAAAGAACTTTACTTCTACGTTCGTGAGATATTTCAATTCCAATCAAAGAGGCTAGACGAGAAACTAAACTTTTCCTTCAAATTCCTACTAGAGTACAATAATAGAGTAGTAAAAGGAAGGAACAGAAGTATGTAGATATTAGATAAACTAACTTCAAAAATATACGTTAACATATGTACACATTTCATCCATTTTCATTCTAACGTTTACACCTGCATTACATTATTTTATATTCAGCCTTTTAAAATCCTCAAAATATTTTCACATTTCAAATCTAAAATATTACAAATAATTTGAAACAAATTTGATCTATCAATTTTTGTTAATTTGTTTCTCTTTTTTTTTTCTCTTGTATACAAAATTCTATAAATTGAATTTTAATTATTGACGAAACTAGAAATATATATATATGGTGTGTCATTTGTTCGTAAATTGGCGTATTTTTTAGTTCCCTTTAACTCAAGGGAGATCGTTCGATGAGTACTCACTCATATTCTCCGGTTCGTGCCGAAGGGTAGAGATCGAAATTAGCATGTGCCTCGTTCAACTGAGTTTTACCTATGTGTCCGTCTACCTGTCTGTTTGTCTGTCTACTACCTGTCAACACATGTACTTCAAAATATACATACATACATACATACATATATATATATATATATATATATATATATATATACCTTCCATCGAATTCACGAGCATCAAAATTCGTATCTCGAAACGATCAACAATCCAAAGTGGTCCATTCAACATTTTTCACTTTTTCTTTTTTATTATCCTAATCTAAAACTACTAACGACGGATAGTGGTCCTAAAACAATAAAATAGATGTTGACAACGTCTCTCATTGGATCTCTAAGTGAACTTTATCTAACACACATACATGGGTACACCTTTTCTTCTTTTATACCGTGTTACAAACAAGCCAATCCTAAAACGTGACTTCTATACATTTTCTCTTTTTTTATCGTTGATTTTATTATATGTTGTTTCGGAAACACCATAATACTCTTTTATCGTTAAATAAGTGAGCCCAGGTACTTCGTGTCCCTTTTTTCTACGAACGAACGAACCTTACCAATATTTAACTTCTTTTTTTCTTCTATATTTATGTTTTTATATACTTTTATACGTGGGTGTGTATTATATAAAATATATATATATAATATTATATACAATAGTTGAAATAAATGTTCCTTTTCACCTTCTTTTCCTTCCTCTTTGTTTCCCACGTTAAAAGGAATTTCTGATTAAATGAGTTACTTTATTTCTTACGTATTTCTAAATAAGATTTTTCTTTTTTCCTTCCGCCAATAGAATTTCTATATCTCGAATAAAAGAAATTACGTAACATTAGGAAATTCGAAATGAAACAACTCATCTCACGAATATTGAACAATTTTCCTTTTGCACCATTTACACTTAGCCAAATACATCACTAGATTTAATCTAATCCGAGGGAATCATCGATTTAACGCGAATCCGACGAAATTCAACGACATGCCTGTTTGCCAACCTTGCCTGTTTGGTAGTATTCGAACCTACAGGAATACGAATGTAAGCTAAAATCACCATACGTCCACAATATAACTAACGTAAATCGCCTAAAGGTACCGTCAACACCACATTGCTGACTGATACAAAATGCATGAACGTTAACCCCTCCAGCATCAGCACAAGATGCATCGCGATTTGTCAAATATCTACGAATACCCTCTCTCCTATACCATCACTTATTGCACGTATACATTTTCATCGACATATCAAATAATATATTTTTATATATTTAATTGTAATAAGCAAGATTATAAAGTTCGAATAAAAAATGCGAATGGGGTAAGGTCTAGAGGTACGTGTCTAGAATGATTTTTTAGTAATAAAAAATGGTGTTAACGAGATCTATGGAAAATGAAACCACAATAGATCGAAGAGATTTAACGGCACGTATACGCTGAGCAATCTCACAGCAATCAGAGTTCATCTCTCTCTCTCTCTCTCTCTCTCTCCCCTAACAGGTTCACCCTTGATTTCAATCTGGGAAATGTACTTGGACACGGCAAACACTAATGACGTCGGTCAGAACATTGTGAAGGAGACATCCTTCAGTTGACAAGGATCCCCCATTTTCTTTTCCCACCTTCCTCCTTTGTAATATGTCAAGATGTTTTTCAGTATTACTTATCATTAAGATATTATTATCTTATTTTGAATAAAAACACATTTATAAGACTAATAATAATTTGTACAACATTCGTTGGGGGTTCTTTCTGAAAAAGAAAAAAAAAGGTTATTATAGTCTGAAGACGATCAAGATCAATACCGTCTCCCCTTTTATTTGTCATTCTCTTGTTAACAACAGTCTTTTTCTAACAAACCACTTAACGAAACGAGAAAAGCATTAATACGAACTTCTTTAAGAGGCACGTACGAACGTTCAATATTCCGTGACGTATCGTTCCAGGTTCTGGTTATAATACTTTGACGAATCTAAACCATCCCTTATTCTCCTACTATTCACCCTACTAATTCGATCGCCAATACTCCCCCTTCTCGTTCTTTCATTTTGTGTGTGTGTGTGTGTGTTCTTTTGTCGTTCGTTGGACCATTCGTTCGATAGCTGAGACATCAAAATGCTCTTATATTGTCGTATAATTTATTCCCGTTCTTGTAATATCTGATTGATATGAGAGTTGAACATGAAAAGCGCGTTTAACTGTACAGCTTTACCATTCGTCATCGATTTTCGCTTTACGATATTTACAAATGACTGTAAGAACTTCTTTCCTTCCTATTATATTTTAATACATCTTGCATACCTTTTTTTTTATTCCATATCAATATATTCACCACCACCCTTATCTTTCTTCCCCCTTTCTTTTTTTATACTTCTCTTCATGGAATATTACTTTTATTTCTTTAGCAAATAATCTGTCCATTAAAAATGCGTGTATAATAAACTTACATTTTTAAACATTTGGGTGAAGGTGAAAGAGGAGGTATCGACATGGAAGGCTCGATTCCGTGTGGAAGGATGAAACGTAGACGACGAAATTTTTAAACATTTAATGTAATCGTCAGGGTTGCGTCAGATTCTTTTTATTATTTTTCAATATAGACAGAAAATTTCGTAAGTTTCACTCATAAAAATTTCAGTGCAATAATTTAATCGATAGCAGCACGACAAGATATTGCTTTCGAAAAGAATATTCTCACAGTACGATTTCAATCCGGGTAAATTCACGGATATTCACATTTTTTTTTTTTTGCATTTACACGAAAAACTCGTCGATTCGTCGGTTGTATAATAAATCAGAACGTATGCTATTTGTTCTCTTTCTCTCGCATATACACACACACGCACATGCACATAAAACTATTCGCACATACGTTCGAGAACGCATCGGTACGTTTTTTTTTGATTTTGTCTTATTTTGTTGTTTACGTCCGTTTGAAGAATTAACCGCGAAGTCCGATGCATCCGATTGGAAAGAAGAATTTCCTTGGTGGAAAAGGACAACGGGGATTGTTGGTTGGTGCTGGTGGTGGTAAAACGACGAGATAGAAACGCAATTACCGGAGAGGGCGATCTCCGTGATATATCGTGTGAGAAGAAATTCTACTACTACTATTACCACCACTACTACAATCGTTGTTTCCACGATTAGACGACGATGAGCCAACACTTGTGACGTTATTTCGTCTTCCAATTCCATTTCCTTGTTAAACTAAACTTATTGTAAAAATAAGATATCTATCTGACATGATTTTCAAGTATTTAGAATGAATATTAGTTAACATCAGTGGAATAAATGAAAGGTGTTAAAGTATGTACAGTTTTTATTGCTGATAAGCTTGAGCGACAGCGGCCGACTCGATCCGACTCTATCCGAATTTCTTCGAATGGTTCCTTTTGTTTTTCCGTAGTTAGTCGTATATAGAGCTCCACGTGATATAGACGTGTTTACGCTTGGTCTTTGAGGATCATTAAAAATATGTAAGTTTTGAAATTAATTGGTTATAATAAATAATAATAGTTGTAATGTGATGTTTGTTATCATACAATCAATCCGATCCACAATCAATTTTAATTAAATTTAATAAAAGGAAAAAGATTTACAAAAATATTATCGTAAATTCATATATTTTTTTTAAACTAATTAAAAAGATTATTCACATATTAACCATAGAATATTTTTAAAAAGTATAAATAATCCTGTAATAAATCTACTTAAAAATATAATACACAAATTTTACGATAAATGCATACATTTATTCACAAGGAATTTCTCAAATTCCTTGAATACCAATATAACACAATTTGTATTATAGTAAGTAGGATAAAATCTACCTTTATATTTTAAATTTAAAGAAACGAGTATAAAACGGCTTCTTACCTAAGTGGAAGATGAAAACGGCCAATGATATTTCGAGGAGCACGTCGTGGTTACAACGTTTACGCGAGTAAAAATTTGAAAAGAGCAAGCTCTCGTGTTATCTCACTTACAAAGTTACATCCGATGACTTCAAGCAAGAAGATGATATACTCTTCTCATGAATCTCGTGAGAGATCTTTCTAATTTTCTTTTCTATTTTTTTGTTTTTTTTTGGCTCTTTCTCATTCACTCAGCTTCATTCTCATTCTCATTCTCTCTCTCTCTCTCTTTCTCTCTCTCTGTCTTTCGTTCTTTAAAGAGTTTTCTTATCCACCCACCTACCTAGTACCTTACCTCCTTAAACCCTTTTCTTTCATCACGAATGAAACATTATTGCGCTCCTTTCCTTTTCAACCAAAGACTTTTAAAATACGTCACGAAATTAATTACTGGCTTCAAAGTAATTTAACTTTCACCGTTAAAGTAGGATTTTCATGGTGACGAGACAGAGAAACGAAAGTATGATGGGAATGTGATTTTCTAATAATTTTCGATATAGGAATGATTTAATCGTTCCAACTGATAACGCAAATAGACACAAATAGACAGACAAGCAGACAGATAGATGAACAAGAAAAGAGGGTACGAGTTTTATTATAAAAAGAGAACATTCTCTCAGCAAGTAATAGTGATCTAACTGAGCAGTGAAGGATACGAGGAAAAGAGGGGTCGTCGACAAGTATAAAAAAAAAAAAGAAAAAAAAAAAAACCTTGCACCGTTTCAGAGAGTTTTCTTCATTGTTCTATATGTTCCAGTCCTCTCCCCAACCTCCCACACCTTTTATGCGAAAAAAGCAAAGCTTAAAAAGAATTGCTCTGCGAGAGAAAAAATGATAGAACAAAAATCTATATACATAATACATACATATACATACATATCATATAAATAAGTACGTGCGTTTGTGTGAGATATGTATGTATGTATGTATCTCGAATAAAAGAGGTCGTAACTCGATCTCACGTCGTTGCTGTGTGTCCTCCATGCTCGTTGCAACGGGAAAGCGAACTGGAAAGTATAAAATACTGTATATAAGTGAACATGAGAGAGAGAGAGAGAAAGAGAGAGAAAAAATATTCGTGGTTGAGTGCAAGATGTTGGAACATGAGCATAACGGTTTAATCGATGACGTATCGTTGCGAGTATAATTTCAATGTTTCTTTTATTTCATCTTTTTTATTTTTTATTTTTTTTTTTTTTTATTTTAACAGCGAACTCGTCAATAGGAAGAAAAGTGTATCCTCCTTTCTATGCTTTATCGTTTCATCCTATCTTTTTTCTTCTTTTTTTTGCGAGGAAAGCTAGAGAAATTTAAAAAAATCAAAAAAAAAAAAAAGAAAAGGATGGGTGGTGGGAGTAGAGAGGGGGAAAAAAATGTGAGGAAAAAAAGAACGCAAAAGCTCGAGCTTTAATCGTTGACGTTTACTCGAGGCGAAAGGAAACGTTACCCGATTTATCTTCCAGAGACGTGTGTATGCTCTCTCTCTCTCTCTCTTCTACTTGTATTCGTTGAGCTTTCGATAAACGTTTCTCCGGAATGCTCGATGGCGTGTTGTAGTAGAGACGAACAAAGTTACCACCGGGCTTAATAAATTTCAAAACTCCCCTTTGCTGTGTTTCCTTCCTATATATGCATGTGCACGTGTGTATGAGAGAGAGAAAGAGAGAGAGAGAGAGAGAGAGAGAGAGAAACAGAAAGAACTTTAGTAGGATTAATATCCAGTTGATGTATACTTACAATCTACTACTACTACATAGATTTTGACACCCTTTCCCATAATCCCATTTTTATAGGCACCAATTTTGAACATAATCCTACAATAGGAGATATATTTTCTTTCCTTAAAATGTTTTAATCTAATTCCCAAGAAGAAGAAGAAGAAATTTCCTAAAGATTCTTGTAATCTTTTTAAATGAAATTTCTATACGAGATACATTTGATCGATACACGTATATCTATTTATCTATCCATCCATCCATCTTACTATCCTATTCGTTTTGTAATACTTCCAAAAGAAATATTCATTCTTTCTATTTGTGCGTTTGTAAAATTAGGTTCTTTGGTTCTTTTTTTTCTTCTTCTTCTTCTTCTTCTTCTTTTTATTTCTTTTTATTATTTTTCTTTTTTTTTTTCCTGCAAATAATATGTCTAAACTTAACTGCCGCGGTGGGACCAAAGTTAGTTTGAAAATTTTTAATGGAAAAGAGGTACTTTAACATGCACGCTCGAAAAGTTCGAATCATGTTGAAATGGAACTTTTATTTGAACTATTTTATGATATAACGTTGAGAGCCTTAACTCGTCTGAATATCAATTGACTATGACTTACACTCGTACACACACACACACACACACTCTCTCTCTGACGTTTTTGTACTTTTCTCCTGATATTTATGATATTTCATATGTCGTTAACTTCAAAAAGTGAAATACATTTATGATAATTAATCGACAGAAAACCAAAATGCATCTAATCGATGTTAAACTATATATAAAGTACTATATACTAATAAGTGCACGACACTTTTCATGGTTACTTATGACTCGACCTAATATTTAAGAAGAAAAAGATGTTAATTCTTGAAAGTTAAGAAAACGATATTTCTTCGATAATCATTCGAAAATTCGATAAATTCACGTACGTGAGAAACAATCAGTTTGAGGAAGCGCGTTACCTAATGGCACATACCTAATTTGTTTTCCACTGATCGTGCTGCAACGTTAATTCTTGCTAATACATGCACTAGCAACCTATTCTGCGTATGTTGCCACATACGTATCCATATATGCATGCATAGAAACTTGCACGAGCTTGTCATTAATTCGAACGGAAGCGTGTACAGCATAATCACTGCGTTGCTTGTCCTTCGATGTTTCTAATGCGATATACATACATGGATCCTTTGTTTTAGGCTCACCATGATAATAGCTTAAAGCAACTCTATGCAAATATGTATTTCTAATTATATTAACTATTGATCTAATGCAATTATACAAATTATACGATTGATCTTATTAAAATAATTTATTAAATCATTGGACAATTCACTTTTTAACAATATTAACAAAAAGTATAGAATATTTTGCTCGTAATATGTTCATTTTATTAAATGAAAATGTCAGGGGGAAAAAAAAAGGAGGAAATGATGAAAATTTGTGGGGGAAAAAAATTGACGTCAGGTGTAAATGATTAAACGTGCAGAAAGTGGTCAGTGAGATTTAGAGAGAGAGGTCAATTTTTATGTCAATGACGCATCTCGTACAAGCTCAACTGCCTGTCACCACAGACGCGAATAAAATGAAGACCCCATGATTGATAGCTAGTGCCATTTGACCATACACAACAACTGGTCAGGTATTAAACATTATAATTCGAGAGATCACTCTGAACAAAACCAAAAAAAAAAAATACACATTTGGTCTATTCAATTATTTAATAATTTTATTTCTAATCTTATCGTTTTAATTTTAAATAGTTTAACAAATTTTTCATTGCATAGAATAATTTCAAAACTGGTTTATTTTTTATGGTATTCTTTATTGAATTTGATGATACAATTATTGATTTATTTACACAACTTTAAATATTTTTAATTAATATTTTTACTAATATTACATACGTGGTATGTAATTTAGTAAGCACATATATAGTTGCATACTTTGATCTATTTGATAAATATTTAATAACTTTAACTTTTAATTATGTCAATTCTCATAGATTATATTTCTCTTTCAGATTTAAGATTTATTACTTCAGACAGTTTAAAGATTATAAATTACCAAAGATACTACTTCTAATTTTTCGTAAACACAAAATAACAAATTCCATATATTCATAAAACCTTCACATATGTGTAAATATTTTAGTATAAATAACAAAAAGTAAGAGAAAGATGCATAGAGTACATTCATACGTTCTGAATAAAAGATATGCACAAATGCAAATCTGAAACAATACGGATTAGAACAATAGAATAAATGAGAGAAATGAACAAAGCAAGAAACGGTGAAATAAAAAAATAAAAAAGGCCACCTCAATTAAGCAACTGAGAATCAATGACCATGTGACAAAAGGTGTCCTTACTTAAAAAAAAAATAAAATATTTCCTTCAAGAAAATGAGAAATAATTAAAGTATCGAATAAATCTTGGATAGAAGATATATATCACATTTGGTAGTACCAGTAAAGATAGGAAAATGTTATTTACTTTCTTCCAAAACAAGCGATCTTCGTGAAAGGCTTGGTAGGGAAAATCCAATGAAGTCTATCGTTAAGAACGATTTATCCCAACGGTAAAGTTTCGATGAACGTCGCGAAATTAAATGCCGAAAGGAAATCTTCGGAAAGACAAGTTTCCTTTGCAACACGTTGACTACTGAAACGTAAAACGAACCGAATCGAACCCACCCCCTCTTCTTCTCTCTCCTGACTATTCCGAAAATTCAAGATAAACGTATATACACATAAAGACTAGTTAAATGTATAGTATATGAGTCAAATGCAAATTGAGAAAAGGCAACGAAGAAATAGAGAAAGAGACGACGAAATCTAAAGTTTCATCTGAAGTGTACGCACAGTGTAGAAACGTATTTAAAGAAAGTAACCATGGAAATGTCGAACGTTAATCATTGTTTTGCAGTTTTCGTCAACAGTTTAACACAGTCTCTTTTCTTATAATGTCTCCTTATCTATGTTACTACGTACACTTTTCTATGTTCGCGCAGATAGACAGACGAATATTACACATTCGTTACACACTTTATCAATGTTTCAAGTTACAACTTTGCTAACGAGTTTAAAGACGATATATATATATATATATATATAAATACAATATTTGCGTGTATATGTAAATGTAAATGTATATATGTGAATATACATGAGTAATAAATTAACTTTATCTTGCAATACATAAATATAACTTTATAATCTTTTCAACAAAAATAATTAAAGACACGATAAGTCTTCATAAATACTTCAACCGTTCTCTCCTTTTTTATTTTATTCTCATTGTCTCACGAACGTGTATAAATTCATTAAAAATATGCACATTTACAGTTTATTTTTATTTTTTTTTTGAAAATAAATAACAATGTATGATTATTATGAAACGAGTTAAATCATAGAAATAAATTTAGTTTAGTAGTTTCGTATGCAAGAATTTTTACCTTTACCGGGTTTATCGTTAAGATTGAAACGAAGACTACTGTAATTACCAAAAATAACCTCCATATCTGGATCCAATGGGATTACTTTTTCGTCATCGTGCTTGATTGCTATTTCTACGTCTGGTTCAGCTTTTCGATAAAAAAAATACGGTATTTTCTCGTTAGCTCGTGCCATCTCTTTGATAAACTCCAGAGTACCGATTCGTTCTGATAGAGCCTGTATTTATATTTTTCTTTCATTTATATAAAGGATCCGAAAAGTCAACTGAGAGATAAGATCTATCGATCTATCCTAGAATACACTTAGTTGATTGATCTCATACCAAAAAAAAAAAAATGTAATTTGTATTACATAAAAATCGATGACAAAATCTATTTGCAAAAATGTTCATACTTATTTTTTTGTTTTATTAAATTTACTAAAATTAAATGAATTTTTAAATCTAATTTAAATCTGAATACTAATAAAGATCTTATCTCTTGGAATAATTTAATAAAACGTACCTTCATCTCGGCAAGTTTTTCAGGAGACAAAACACCTGTATCGTCTAACAAGAATGAATCCTTTGGGTAATTGAAACACTGTCTTAAAGTTTCTTGCGGATCTTTATCATTCAAAATACCTTGTAATTTAGCAGTAGGCATTACAGTTCTACCAGTGATTTCTTTGATCGCCTGAAAAACAATTCAATTATTTTCAAATTCACGTTGATGCATAATTTACGTTATGCTTAAATAAAAACAAGAATAAAACCGTAAAATCCTGAATTGATTTTTGAACATTCTGTATATCTAAATACTACTACACGTGTAAAACCTTGCTTGCTTATATTTTAACATTCACTGACACCTACACGTGTACACATACAATCGCATGATTTTCTGTTTCCCATTCGTCTTTTCGTTCCTATCCCTCTATCACACTGTCTTTGTCTTTTTCTTTTCTCTTTTATTTTTTTCCCCGAGTATCTATCTCTGCCTTTTTCCATGTCCAATCCGAACGGAAGCCCATCGAAATGGATAAAATCCTTGAAGCGAAAAACGCATTCAAAGGACCGATTCTATATCGCTCGGGTATTTGCATTTCCTACAATTTATTTGTTTCTACAAATTGAATTCGTTAGGCAAGCAAGCAAGCAAGCTACCAACCAACCAACCAACCAACCAGCCAACCAGGAAGCCAACGAAAGGATGGACGATCTCTGCTTTTCACGTAAATTTCTGCACGCTCGGAGCATGCGGATAAGAACTTTACATTGTAGGAATACATGCATTCTGTATACAGTAAGCATGCCACCAAAATACATTCTATTCTCTTCAAGCAAAACAATTTTCCTATTTCAAATCCTATTGTTTACATGAATTACGCTAACTGTGTGTTATCTTTTTCTATTATTTCTTGTCTCTCGTTACAAATCGTTTGAACAAACTAACACCTCTACCATTGTTCACTCAACAATATTCTTATACAAAAATTCATTTTTTGTCTTTCGTGATAAAAGTTCAAATCATCGAATTAGGTTTACCTGTTCGCTAGTCTCCCACCAGTGTTTGAAATATGATCTATAGATCGTTGCTTGATAGGTAAAATCTTCTAAGAATCGTCGCATTTCTTCTGCACATTTTGGCAATTCTATTGGCTACAATTTTAAATCGAAAAAGGTTCATTATTTATTTATCGATACGTTGATAACGTATATTTAATAATCGATACAAGAGAAGAATCTTTTATTGAAAGTAAATGAAAAAAAAAAAAAAAAGATGAATCTATTTCATTGTAAAATCGTAGATAATACTAGTCTATCGAAAAATATGATTTGAACACGAATCCTAGGTAATAATATCGTATCTGGATTCTTGATACCCACCTAATCTCGTTATCATTATTCTGATCTTTACAAGATTTCTATCTCGATGAAGCCGTTTTATTTAACGAGCTACGAATTAAATGTGGATCTACGAAACGAAAGATATTGGTAAGAGTAGGTTACTTCAATAATATCCGAACGATCCTCCTCATCTTCCTGTGGAATTCCAAAGGGTTCCCATTGTGTTCCCACTGGCCACTCTTTCAAATACTCTGATTCTTCAATGACTTCTTCTTCTTCTTCCTTATCTTTCTTCGTTTCATCGATAATACTTAAGAAGAATTACGTTATTCTTGTAATTATGATATTAATTGAAATTATTTTATTATCGTAGAGGAAAAATTCAATTAATTTTCAATATAAATAAATGATGAAAATTATACAAATCAATTTAATGATGATATTAAAATGATCATATCTAAATAGAGTACTAATATTATCTTAATTAACTTTTCCGTTGGAGAGACATTTGTTTGAGTTAAAAAAAGAAAAACATAATAAAAAAGGAGGAAGAAGAAGGAAAAGAAAGAAAGAGAGAAAGAGAGAGAGAGTATTTTAAATGATCAAGTTACACATCCTAGATCAAAATTTATTCGAATCACGTTCGTACTCACGTATCTCGTTCGTTGGTAGTCTCCTCTGGTTGTTGGTCGACACCACTACCCATACGATTCTCCTGTTCAGTTTCCTTCTCAGTTTCATTCACCACCTTCTCGTTCGTTGTTTCTCCTCCTTTATTGCCCTCCTCCTTTTCCATATTCTTCATCTCAACTGACTTTTCCTCACCAGCTACGATATCTGCCAGCACTTGTTCGACTGGCATAACAAATTTTTGATTAAACATTTATACATCCAAAGGGGGGTGAATATCCTATCATTTTCTAATCAAAATCCTATTTATATTTTTTATGATTCTACCATTTATTTATTTATTTAACTATGATTGATGATGCTACGTGAATCGAAGAGAAATATTTTATTTAGTTTGAATAATTCAATTGTATGTTAACGTCTGATGTAGTTTTGAATAAATTATTGAAGTTAAAACTACTTTAGAATCAGGGTGATTTGAAAATCGTGAAATGGAACAACGTGAAACGGAAGATGAAAGAAAAATAATTAATTAAATTCTATAAATAAAAATTCAGTGTCACAATATGTTTGTCCATTAATAATTTCGAAACTATACTCAACTTATCTTAATGAAAATTAATTTTATTTCACGTGATTTTTGCCAGCTTAGCACATTTTTTTTAATTATTTTTTATTACTAATTTAAAGATTTTTATTCAGAAAGGTTATCTAGATTCTGTAAGGTTCTTTCAATTCACGTCTCGAAGCTTGGTTTTCTTTGAAGGTTTCACTTCTAACACGCGTGATCTGTACACATCTGTTCTTTTTTTTTTTTTGAAAATAAATTTCATTTAGTTTGTCAGCAAAAAAAATTGCTCTTTACGTTTTAATTAATATCTCATTTATTTGATTTTCGAATTAACTGAAAATTTATTTTTTAGATTATAATTAACGATGATAAGAGAGTAGTTAAAAAGAGTCCTAGTGAATCAAATGAAATCGCTTGAAGAATAATAGCCAGCCACGGCAGTGATTTTCGAGATGATGAAAGATTGTTAAACGTCAAGTTTGCTTGACTAATAGAAAATTAAAAAGGGGAAAAAAAGATGAGCACTCGTAGCGAAAAGTAGAGAGAGAAAGAGAGAGAAAAAAGGGATGAACGAGAAATCAAGATCATTCGAGATAATCAAGTGACTCGTGGCTTTTTCAATTAATTGGATCGACGATATTAATTTTTTTCTGTATAAAGGAAGGAAACAGAATCGCGTTCCTTTCTTCGCTCGGATATTCGCATAATTTTGAAATCATTCGGAAGGAAAGAAAAAAAAACAAAATGAAAGATAATGAGAACGCTAACGATGATATTATTCGAATGGATATTAAAATGCAAAATAAAAATATACCTGGGTCGAGTGGGAAAACGATTATACGCGTTACTTGATCATTATTTTCGTCGATTGATGCTACTACTAAATGTATGATTAAATAAAATATACTACCTTCTCTTCTGATTATTTTTTCTTTTTTTCTTTTGTTTAATAATCTAATTATTCAATAATTATAACATACCGTTGCAATTAGCATTATTCATTTTGTTCTCGCATATGAAATTTAATAAACGTTTATTATCATTTTTCCTCTACTAACGAGATAATGAAACGTACAAAATTGATTATAAGTAAAATAAATATTTAGAATTTAATTACTGCGGTTGGTCTTGAATGAAAATATAAAGAATGTAAAAAAAATGATGAAACCAAACATTTCCTGAAAAGATTTCAAAGATTTACTTGTGCAATAATACCTTATCAACCAGAAACTTCGTTAAAATCTACGAGAGTTAAAGAGTAGTCAAAGAACATGTAATATTCACCCCATTGAACTTCCCCCTATCTTTTTCTTTTTCTCTCCCTTCCCCTTTTTCATATTTTAACATCAGTCAAATACAACATTTCCCAGGATAATTCCCGGAATATTAACAAACGTTTGTTCTTACAAAATATGAGATAAAGTTTAACAAGCAACAATTTGAAAATATATCTACTATCCTACTTTGAGACAGAAACTTAGTAATTATCAATGGTTCAAACATTTCAACAAAGACGAAGATAGTGAAAAAAAAAAAAGGCAAAAGAGTAGAATGATAAGAGCAATAACAAGAATAATAATAATAATAATAAAGAATAAGAAACAGAAAGATAAGAGGACAAAAGAGGAAACAGCAGTTTGGCGTTTATTGGATTAAATCTGAAGGTAGCAGGATTATATTGCGTATCATCTTCACGTTGAAAAATTGTAAAGCAAATCTATCGTTTGAAAGTTAAAAGAGTGAATGAGTGACTAATGTAAGAAAGAGAAAGATAGAAAGAAAGAAAAAAAATAAGAAAAAAGGAAAAAAAAGCAGCCTGTAAAGCTCTTCCAGGATGTTTCCTCGTCTTTTCGTAAAATATATCTATCCAGCAAAGCAAGTGAATCAAACGATATGAAAAGGAGAGAGTTCTGTCATCCCAAGCGAGACATAAATATTGATTAGTTGTTTTCAAAAGGAAGACAGAATGATAAACGTTTATAACTTGCTATTCCCTATAAATCAGACATTTCCGCTTAAATTCCTACGATCTCTTCCTATCTATTTCCCCTATTCCATCTCATCCTTCTTTATCTTTCTTCCTTTCATTAATAAAAACAAGATACTTTTAACGAATATTAATATATACCAAAAGAAATTACATTTACACTTATATATGAACCGTTCAGTGTACACATCGATTAAATCGACTTGTTGAAAAATCTTAAATTTGTGTTTGTGTGTTTGTGTGTGTGTGCCACACACCATCGTGCCACAAAGAGTTAAACGACATCATTTTTTTTTCCTCATTGAATAATAAGTATTACAACAATATACATTATTTCATATCGCATTTCTCAACTTGTTGTTTTATAGAGTTAATCGATGTGTGCACTGAACGGCTCATATGTCGTCCCAAACATTTTCTATTTAATTACAAAAATATTTCAGATGTTTGTAATATTATTTTTAACCGAACATTGAACTCTGAAATCATCCAATACTCTTTTACCATTGATTAATAATAAAAAGAAAAAAAGAAACCTTCGAAGAAAGCAAATCGTTACTATTAACTCCCAAAGTTAATCGAATAAAATCTTCGTTTATCACCAAAGTAAATGCGTAATCTTACTGTCGTAAAAATCTTTCACTCCTTCTGGATACTCAATACCATCCTCCTCAATGGCATCCTCTTCGTATGCAAAAATCCTTCTTATTTGATTAGCTTTCTGTAAGTATCAATTAAATTGAAAACAATTCAATATATTTATACATACATAAAACTGATTATTACAATAGTCTTATGTCAAAATGATTGTCTATAGTGATCCTGTAAAATAATGATAAGAAAAGATCACATATATAGATTTTATTCAAATATATTCCAAACATATGTTATAAGTTGTCGGTAGTTGACTCGAGAGACTGATTTGTTTATATTACGTAAGACGTATACGTCTTATGTACAAATTCCACGAATTCTCGTCATTCCTAGAAGACATTTAAGTAATATATACACTCTCTGTGTTTACATACACTATGTTATGACCCTCATAAAGTATATTATGTTTTGTTCTTTGCCAGAAGAGATTCAAAAGTGTAAACTTTAGATTCTTTTTTTCAAATTTGACACACTTGTAGTTCATGTAGTCCATGAGAAGAGATTCATCATTTTATCAAAATAAAATGTATATACATGATTTCTACAATCATTTGCATACATTTATAATGAATTGTCTATTGTACATTTGTTCATTTCTAATCATAAAAATAATATCAAAATATTTAGAAAGAAAAATATTCTTTACCCAGAATTCTTTTGCCTTGGAAACATCATCCTCTTCGAGTTCTCTCAAACTTTCTGCCATTCGTATGATAAGATCGATATGTGCACGTAACCATTTTTGCCATATCTCAGCTTCATCGGTGATTTGAGACAACCAAACAGACCAAACACGAAGTTTCTCCGATGGGACAGCATACAAACGGCGCATTGACTCTATGATTTCACTATTCGCATATTGAAATCAAAATATATACTTACACATATACAAATCACGCATACATATATTTGTATCAGCTTGACTAAACTTTGTAAACGATATTAGGATAAGTGTTTCGTTGTTTTAGAATGAAATTAGATTACCAAAAGATAAAATGTTTTAACTTGAAAAGATGTAATTCTCGTCTAATCGAAAATCTTGGCAGATTAAAAATAGCAAATAACATCGACTATCTTTAAATTTGATCTGTAAACGTGAGATCGAGACGTTGATAGAACACGTTTGTTTCATTTTCGAAAGAATCTACTTCTTAGCAAATTTTCAATGTATTTTCTTAAAACGAGTAATCGTTTTCAACCTACGTACACAAATACATGAGCACGCATATATCCCTACATATATGTATAATACATTTACATAAATACGTAGCATATAACATATACATTTACATTTACATACGAACACGTGATACATCTATACCTTTACATTTACATATATACATGCAATATGCATAAAGATCTACAAATCCGCGTACTACGTGTAACGTACATACAAATACACATATACATGAGCATATATATATATACATGCAGAAATTATGCAAATATAAAATCGTCTTTAAAAAAAAACAGAAAAAAAAAAGAAACCATGAATATAAGCTGTCTAGAAATTCTTACGTAGGTGGATACAAAAATAGAATAAGTTGAAGTGAAATAGTCACGACGATCTATCATAGACCCATCATCTCGACTATTTCAAATATGCGACTGGTTGAAAGTTGGTGGAGGGGAGGGGAGGGGAGGGGAAGAGAGAGATTAGGGGATTAGAAAAGACGATAATCTTCTTTTGGATATCGTCCCAAATTCATGGTTTGTCCCTTATTTTGATGAAGGAAGAAAAACTTGTTGACTTACTTAGGTTTTAATACCAGATTAGGAATTAGGTTAAAAACATTTGTAAATGAGTAAGAAAAAGATAGAGAAAGAGAAAAAGAGAGAGAGAGAGAGAGAGAGAATAAATTTGTACATATTCCCACGAATTTCCTGTCTTTCGGATTTGAGTTCTTAACTTACGTCATTCAACCTACACCTTGGACTAAAATTATCGATCAGTAATCATGAAAGTATTTTCAGATCGTGCACGATAAATTATACAACGTAACTCTTTAAATGTATGTTAGAGTTAAAAGTGTCCTATCCTGCTTTTTTTTTTTTTTAATTGTTAAATATGCATGATGGAATATATTTAGTATCGTCTCGAAAAATTTAAATTTGGTAAACCGCGACAGCCGTGGAATGGAATTATGTTTTTTTCTTTATTTTCCAGCAATTGCATATTTTGATATCTAAATTAAATAATAATAAATAAATAAAGAAGAAGAAGAAGAAGAAATAAAAGATTAAATTAAAATAAACTAATATAATTTTTTTTAATGTAATGGAGGAAATAAACAATTTGACGAGTATGACTTTCGAAAGCAATTGCAGCTAGTATTTCTCTCAAACTCTTTATTCATCTCTCTCTCTTTCTCTCTCTCTCTTTATCTTTCTTTAGTAAGACGACACTACGAGTGCCAGAGAATCCAAGTGCCGTTTTACATCCTTCTATATTTACACGGATTTCCCAAACTTTCTCGTTCGAGTTCGTTCTACCATCGACTAACCAGTAGACATTTCTTCCTATTCAAAGATCATCTTTATTACAGTTAAAATATAATCTTCATTATTTGAAAAATCAACCAAAATGATATTCTCCTTCCTTAAACTCTTTGCAGCACATTATACAACAACATAGTCCAATGTTGTTGCATAGAGAAATTTGATTTCTTATTTTGATTTTTTATTAAATAAATATATAACATAATATTTTAAAAGTTTAAAGTAAAAAGAGTTAATAACCAATTGCTTTGCATAAAATAAGATGAAATAGAAAACTTATGAGCACGTGTAAAAATTGCAATAATATTTCGAAATGGGACTAAAAACACGGTGGGTCCCACCGTGCATTACGATGTATCAAAAAGGTGGGACACTTTTAATCCTACCGTGTCTCAAAGAGTTAAACGATCCTTTATCGTTTCTTACTCTTAAATGAAAAAATAAAATAATAATGTTTAAATGAACAACTTACAATTTTGGTTGGACGTATTTGATTTTCATTGATTGGTCTTTCCCGGATTCCGCAGAGTCCTCTTCTTCCTGTTTAAGAGAAAAATAGAAAGAAAGAGAAAAGAAAAATAAACGAATAAACAAAATATTTACATATGAAATCAGTTTAGTTGTATCTTTTGCTAACAACTATAGAAACTGGTAACTCTTGGGACTACTGCTTGTCCACTGAGTCGATTGTGTAATGAGAAAGTAGAGTAAACGTAGGGACAGTATTTGTTCGTTAGCTTTACCTTCCTTTCTTTACTTTTACTTTATTTTCTATTCTTTTTTTCTCTTTCGTTGTTTATCAAACGGAAACGAACGTACGAGAGATACTACATCTACCATATCCAACTTAATACAAAGAATAACATTGGTGTCGTTGGTTTTTAATAAATTCATTGAACGTTCAATTAAAAATCAAATCTAATCGGTTCAAAAATCGAATGAAAATTATATTAATCAATTAAATAAATTTTTTTATATTGTACCATCGTGTGATTGATAGTTTTATTCAACAACAACAACAAAATATATAATTCACGAAATGTTAATCTTCGCAAAAATTTGGGACAATTCATTTCTTGCTAACACAATCGAAATCTTTTCTAATTTATCTCTACAGATAGAAGAAGAAGAAGAAAAAAAAAACAGAAAAAGGGGAAAAACTCATTGAAAGTTAGATAATATCAAAAAGATAGAAAAGTTTTTCCGATTGAAAATCAAACTCATCGTCGTTGACGAGTTTTCTCACTTATTCTTTTTTTTTTTGGGGGGGGGGGGTTTTCGGGCGTTCGAAAGGAGACAAAAAAGAAGCGAGGAAATGGGAGGGGAATTTAATCTGCTCGTGTAAAGGATGATGATAATTTTGTTTTAAAATATCAAGAAGAAATGCGAAAGAAATAGAATATCGTTTTTGACACTCTCTTTTCTATTTCAATCCTTCGTAGATATCATATCTTCCGTTATTACAATATCATCGAAAAAAAAAAAGAAAAAAGAAAGAAAAAGGAAATGATAGATGTGAAATTAGATATTCGAACATGTCAATCTTACAAAATCAATGAAGCGTAGAATAACATTTTCCAATAACGAGATCGACCGTACGAAAATCAGTGAGAAACGATAATGAATTTTCATTCGGCCGGGTTGCTGAAAGAAGAACAATGGCCGTCGGGTATAGAACTGGCTTCGTTCAAAATTTTCCGGATCTACGTGGTATAAATTATCTTCCCATTTCACTCTTTCTCTTTGCATATATATAGATTAACACATTCATATATATACACACACACACACAGACACACACATGTATATAAGTATATGCATAAATACATATGCGACATACTCGGAACATATTCTCCATTGAAATATTTCCATGACATTATATTCAATATCTCATACAAATATGATTTCACGATTATGACTGGTATGGACCTGAATATTTTACAATCTTTCCACATTTTTTTCCTTACTCTTTTATTAATTACAAAGGTTAATAACATCTGAAAATTTCTATTGTTCGTAAATCATATCCATAGAGAAGATATTACAGATAGAGTAGACAAAACATAGACGGTTGTGTAAGTGGAAATGTCTTTGCATGAATATAGCAGGAAAAAACGAAAGGTTGATGTTGTCTCTCTCTAACTCATGCGGTACACACACACATATATATATATATATAACGCAAGAAAGAACAAAAGGGTTAAAAAGGAACATAAAAACAAGATGAAAAATACTGCGATCGTTTTCGAATTAATGATTAAAATCAAATACGTTTCACGATAAAAATTTCACTTGTCAAATAATTCACGGTTCAGAAGTTAAATATAAAAATGATTGGAACAAAAGAAGGGAAACCAAAATTTCGGATATGAATTTTAATGGAGGATCAACGTCGTCGTATATTACACCTTACTTGACAATACTAACAATTAATTTGCGTAACCGAGTGTCTCTTCCACAACTTGATTTTCTATTATAAGGGAATACCGATCGATGATTGGAACATAATTCATGTCTCTTTCGAAGCACGAAAGCTTCTCTCGGGATCGTTTATATTCCTCCACTTTACGAAGAGAATAAATCTTCTAAAGGCCGATACCGTAAAAAAAAAAAAAGAAAAAAGCAAAAGAAGGAGACAAATAGATAATACACGTTCTTCGATCAAATTACTTAACAGTAAAAAAAAAAAAAAAAAGGTACAAAAAACAAGACGATAGGGAATAAATAGTCTGAGATAAAAAAAAAAAAAAAAGAAAAAGTTAAGAAGAGTAACATTAAATAAGTGACGTCATTAAAATTCATACGAACCAAATAGAAAAAAAAAATGAAAATATTAAGTGGAAGAAGATACGATCATACAAAAAGATTATCTCTTAAAAGATAAAAGATAAAACGAGTGGCAGGATGATTAAAAGAAAAAAGTCATTGTAAAAGCTTTTTGAAGATGAAATTAGAAAATGTTTGCACTTCTCTCTCTCTCTCTCTCTCTCGTAGATACAGGTGTACATGAACTGAAACATGTGTTAATTCTTATATTTAATTGCATTACTATTCAAAAGGTATAATATTAAACTACTTGCAAATCTATGATATCCTTTCGTTCTTCATCAAACGAAGTACGAATCGTAGAAATGCTCTTTGCTGGTTTTACCTGAATAGGAAGGATAAATGATGGAAACGTTTGAAACTGAGAGGTAGATAAAGAGGAAGAGAGATAACATTAATAGGAGAACTTAGATAGCAATATAATGAAACACTGAAACGGTGTAAGATAGAAAGAGGAATAGAGAAAGAGAAAGGAGATAGAAAATAGTTATGTTAACGAATTTCTACGACTATGGTTCTCCTTTCCTTATACCATGGAAAGCAAGTTAAACGTTATGTTACTATCCTATGATAAAGGCAGATGATACCATAACGATCAAAGATACGTATAAGTGTTCTCTTTAAAAGACTTTATGATTATCAAAATACAAAGCACACGATGTAATAAAATGTAATACAAAAAAATGACTCATGTCTTATGCGTCTTATGCATGTGTCTACTTAAATCATAAGTGAATCTAAAATGAGGAACAATTTGTTAGATAATTGATACGATTAAGAAGAAAAATCATCATGGTCAGTCTCTTTCTCTCATAATCTTCAAGAGAATACTAAAAGAAGAGAATTAATTCGGCACGTATTCAAAAGGTGAAATGTTTTCATGATGGCGTCGAATAGAACACGCGAAACGTTTGCTTGCGGCTCCTCAGCTCGTTTTCTTCCACTGCTATAAATAATTCGCGGACATAGCGAAAATAGCGATCAGGGACGTAACTTTGGGTACCCGAGAATATCATTGCGCTAGATGAAAACGTAAAATACAGACAGATATTATATACGGTCAAATATGTACAGATATATTATTTGAATTTTTCTTTTCAAATTTGTTTCAACAAGTTTATATTCTCCTCTCTCTCTCTCTCTCTCTTTCGCTTATTCCTCAAAGCTAGCAATTTCCTATTGAAGCGTTGAATGTCGATCGTCATGGCATTACTTCAGATCCTAAAGCTGGTTCCACTCATAGGTAGAACCAACCCATATATCCGCACACACAGGGTTCCCTTGTAACGTCATAATACCGAACTAGCTTGCATTGCATTACACAGACGTTAGAAAGCGAGATCCTATAGGATTGGGCGAATGCGCTTCGTTTACGAGAGTAAACTTTGACTATACTACCGGTTAATATGGTACCGTGCTATTCTTCCCACTTCCTACCCTCATCCCCCATCCCCATTTAAGCTCCCTTTCCAATTCCTTCCAACCTACCACCAACAGTAATCTTCAATGCATTTCTAACAGAGAATCTTCAATTGATAAGCTTCTCATGATTATCTATCTTTCTATTTCTTCTTATTGTTGTATTTTCAATACGATTATTAGTACATTAAGAGTATGGTATACTTTAATACATATTTCCAAGATCTTGGATAAGGATAACCGATTGAAACCGATTCAAGAGATATACAAAGGACATACTAAACTGTTAGAAACAATGACGAATAGGGTAACAATTCGAAGGTTGTTTCCATGAGGTGGATAGAAAACGCGTTTGATCGAGCGTACGAACGTGCTCATCGTTGCCTCGATAAGCCTTTTGTTTTCAAATCAATCCCACTGTATCGGCCGGTTGCATTTTAACCGATTCTCGAACACTACGTTCATTGTATGTGACGATTGCGTACTGAGTTTAAGCGGACCATTCAAACACTATTGTTCATAATTTTTTGTCTTTATTCATAAATCGAATAATAAAAAGTGCAAAAATCCTCATGCCTAAAAACTTGTTATTTGCAGTTTGAAATTTTGTGAGTGTACGATAGTAGAAAATAAACGTTAACATCATAAAATTATTATGATCGTTGTAGGATAAAAAAGAAGCGTGAAAGAGATACTCGAATAAAAAAAAATATCCTATAAAAACGCAAAGTAATATTTTGTTTTATCAACGTACTATTATATCTTGCGTTACACTCGAATGAATATGATTGAAAAACGAATAATAACGCCGTAAAATATCGTTAAAATGATGCCAAGGATGGGAGCATGACGACGAATGGCCAAGAAATAGTTTAGAAAATAGGGGAGGTAGGTGTATGTAACTGACTTTTACCTGAAATCCGGTTTACTTTGCCAAATCGGCTAAATGACCGTAGACGACGTAAATGAAGGAAAGTATACGAACTAGGGAAAATCGTGCCAAAATAATCTTTACTTTGACCAACACAGTCTGTACAAACGTATGTTACATTTTCATAAACTATTTGCATTTGTACATAGGTGTACGTATATGCACGTGTATGTATATATTTGTATTTAATTATGAGGTTTTAGAGAGTTAATACTAATTAACTGGTTTTCATATTTTAATAAAACGTAATTGCAAATATCCCGTACGTGTTTGTATTAATTTATGCATTGAAGTATTCATTTTATTTAGTTTGATATGTTTCATGCATGATGCATATTAGGATTACTTTGTTAATATTTTATTTTATTTTTGTTTTGTTATGAAACTATGATTCCATAATTTCAATAATTAACTTAATTATTTGACCATGCTGAAATTAATTTTAATTGGTTTAACTTGCTTCTTAATTTCACTAATATTATGCATCTGATTATGCACCGTAATTTTGATAAATAAATTTAATCATTTTAATGAATAATAAAATAATACTGTGCTCAAGTTTCTATAATCCCATAAATTTAATATCACACATAACAAATCCATTTCTCGAATTTTAGCCAGATATTTTGATCTCATTCATTAGAAATAAATTTTGTCGAATTAAATTCGCATAAGAGATAGGAAAGAGATTAAAAATAAAAAATGAAACGATCAGCAAATTCCAGAACCTCTCCCCCTGTTTTAATACCCTTTATACTTCTCCTAAACAAGTCTTGGACTTAATACTCTTCTAAAATGTTACTACTACCACTACTACTACTACTATTATTACCAGCAACAGCGAAAGTACTTTCCAATTCTCTCCCTCTCTCTCTCTTTCTCTCTCATTCTTTCAATGCGATAAAAAAAGCTTAAGTAATTATCTTGCGGCCTCTTTTCTAGCTGCACAAGAAAGAGAACAAAGTATTTGAACACACACAAACATAGACAATGTTTATGCATATATAGATAATATGTATGTATAAGTTGGACTCGTTCTTTTCGTCAAACGTGCCACGTTGGCATCTTTTCAATTTTGAAGTACAAGTGATGTATTTTCTTCTTCCTACGGTTAAACAAACAACAACAACAAGAAGAAGAAGAAAAAAAAAATAAATAAAACCCGTAAAGAGGTAAAAGAAGAAAGAAATAAGAAGGAAAGAAACTTAAAGAAGAATTCGTCTGTTATTCTCCAAACGTCCAACGAACAGCTACTACACTTACCACTACTATCACACACTGTTACCAGTAAATGGAGGGTTAATCAAAGAGCTAAAGATCTGGATCAACGAACAATTCTTTATTTTTCCTTCCCTTAACAGTCTGCACTTGTATCTATGTGTTTCTAAGGTATATATATGGGTCTCTGTCTGTGTGTGCGTGTTTTTAGTACGTACCACTTTAACACCGGTCTAAGAATTTGATTTATATTTGTGTGTGTGTGTGTGTGTGTAGATGTATGTAAGTGAACACACTAAGGTAAAACTAGAAAGAAGAAGAAGGAGAGAGAGTATTTCATCGCTGAAGGATTTGTTCGTCTTTACTTTTTCCGCCTTTTCGAGTCTAAAGAAGCACTGGCTCGTAAGAGGGGAAAAATTACGATGCATTATGCGCAAAGCGAGTTAGAAAAATTAATGGACGAACACGTACCACCACGCCGAGCGAGCGAGCGAGCGAACGAGCGAGCGAGCGAACGAGCGAGCGGTTTATTCGAAATAGAATTGCGAGTATGCGATTGCTACGAGTTTTATATCGTAAAGTAAAGATAAAAGAAAAAGTAGGAAAAAGAAAGAGAGAGAGAGAGAGAAAGATAACTAAGAATAATATTCTTTTCACCTACATTTTGAGATCTCACGAAGAATTTTCCTCTTGAATTTTCTTATTTATTTTTATTTCATCGACTCATTTGATTTATTTTGTTAATTCTTTTCTCTCCTATTTTTTTTTCTTCTTTTCCTATCGATTAGCGCATTTTAAGTAGATGCATAATGTCTCGACAAGTATAACCAATTAAGCGAAATAAAATGAAATTTTGTAGTGAAGAAGAATTTTCAAACAATATGTTTCTCTTGAAAATTGAATCGATTAAATTTAATTCTTATTTTCTATGCAACTAACCCACTCCTACCCACTCCTATTTTTAAATTGTTATCTTTTACGTATCTACAAAGAAAGCATTTTAAATCTTGGCTTATTGGAGGAACGTTTCGAATGAATTCCTCTGCGTATTCTATTTCATGAACGATTTCCCTACAATTTTCTCATTGTCGGAGGAATATAAAGAAAAAGAAAAAAAAAAAAAAAAAAAGAAACTGGAATAAAATGAGTTTTTTGTGCATTTTTCAATCAACACTTGACGAATTTTCATCGACAAATTTTCTCATCTTTCCATTTGAAATCATCTGATATTAAGTTTAATTATAAGTTCCTTTCTTTTTCTCTTCTCTTTCAATTGATTTCACGAACAATCGGATAAGAGTAAAACAATTATAGATATCGACTATCAACCACTTTTTCTTCTTCTAATTGAAAATGAATTCGATCGTAGAAATCGTTTTCCATATCCTAATTATCACGACTTTTTTTTCTTCCCTCTTCTTCAAAATATATATTTTACATACAAATTTCGTTTTATTTAATTTCATTTTCATTCTATTCTTTTACAAGATCAAAAAAGGCTACGATATGGGGGGAAAAAAAACCCTCAATCAGCTATTTTGTTTCTTTTTTATTCTCAAATATTCTTTCTGGATAGTTTTTTCTTTTTCTTTGTTCGAGGTATGAATCGATAATGAAATCTCGCAAGCGTGATTGCGAGACTCGTGAAAGGATAAAAAAAAAAAAGAAAAAAAATATCACACACACACACACAAAAAGGAAATATCAAAAAGAATAAACAATATACAAGAGAGAAGGTAAAAAGAATAGGATAAAAAATAAGCTACGAAAGGAGTGATAAAATGTGGTTGGTTAGGAGATAAAAAACAGAAAAATAAGAAATGTCGTAAATCCTAAAAGGGAAGAAGAGCTTCCGTGGTTTCTCAAGGACAACAGCGATAAAATTGTAGGAACTCGAGACGAGTAATAAAAGCCGATATTCGGTAAAATTACGTGTGCACACGTACGTACATTCAATAGAATTAAATTAACAATTTAATTTAATGTTAATCATACCGTTCACACAATAAAAATTAGAAAAAATATTGTCGTTTGAACAGAGAGAAAGAGAAAGAGAAAGAGAAAGATAAATGGAACGACAAAGCCACGAGAGTGAATAAATAAGTAAATAAGTAAATAAGTAAATAAGTAAGTAGTTAAGTCATAGCCGGAAAACTGGTCGTAAGGAAGCATCGGAAATTCTCGTTAAGTCGTGTCGACGAATCGTCGTCGTCGTCGTCGTCGTCGTCGTCTTTGTACTTTAATGATTCATGCTACGAGCAAGAAGGGTTTTCCCTTCTAAAGTTCCATTTGATATTGTCGATCAAGAGACAAAGAAATTGTGTTAGCTTCTCGTCCATCTCTCTTACTCTCCATTTATCTTTATCTATCTTTATTCTTCCTTTTCTATTATAAAACAAATATCAACAGAAATAGAATGAAAATTTCTATTAATGATTTGACGATACATCGATTAAAAACTTCTTTTTAACAATACCTATCGTATATAATTTGATTTCTTCTTCCTAATATTGGATTGTTCGTAAAGTAATTTCATTTTTTTCCTGACACAATAATGGCATTAGTTGATGCAAACTGTCAAATAGTAACACGTGAAATTGTTGAGAGTTTAAATTTATCAAATTCAACTATTTATGCTCACTTGAAAGGCCTCAGTTTAATCTCGAAACAAAAATGTGTCTTCATTTTTACAAAATAATCAACGAAATGACTTTTCGCACAATACAATATTAATAAATATTATCTTTAAATATTATTTCGTGCTTTATCTTACGATACTGGATGAAAATATATCGTGTACACTAAGTGATGATAATGATGCTAATATGTAAATAAATTAAAACGATTAGTTTAATGAAATAAAAAAAGATGAATAAAATAGAACTAATAAAAGAAATGGGGAAACGGATTAACGAAATTAACCTACGTGAGAATGCATAATGTGAATGAAGATAAAAACGACGTCGTAGATAACACGGCATTTTTATTCTTTCTACAAACTTTATTTTCATCTAAATGAAGTTTTGGTAGAGGAAAAAGTAATGTGAATCAAATCGAATCAAAAAAAATAAATTGAACGATCAAATTTCCTCGACCATGAAAATATGATGATCGTGATCGATGTAAAAAGGTATACAATTTTCAGATAAAACGGTGATTAATTTTGTCAAAGAGAAAAATATTTCATGAACAAATCTGTTCTTTAAACCTTTCGCTACTACGGACCACTATAGTGGCCCTCCATAAAATACCGCGTATTTTACATACGACGAACCTATGCAGTTCATCACACACTGTACACATGTAATTTTAGTGTTTTGTTTCTTTTGATTTAAAAATCGTTAATATCAACAAGAAAATTACTTAAAAATAAATAAAGTGCAATTTCGATGCAGCTGCACGTATTAGCAGCCCCGTACAGTAGAAGAAAAGACGCCTGTAGCGAAAGGGTTAAATTAAATAATATTTAAACAATAGCAGATGCGAATTCATTCTATGCGACAGTATTTTCTACGAACAAGTAGAACATTCAGCTTATTTATCAGACAGGAGAGTTATCGTCCGGGTATACTCGACCGTAACACGATTTTAGATTTGCATACATACATACATATATGTATATAAGTATGCATACATAGGTTGAACGTTCGAGAAGAGAATGATGAGGAGGAAGAAGAGAAGCAGGATGTTACGTATTATCGGAAAGGAATAAAATGAAGAAGAAGAAGATGAGGAGAAGATGGAAGAGTCCCCTCTTTATCCGATAGAAAAATCGTTTCACGATCGGTGCTTTGGCATTCGATTACCCGCAAGAACTTTAATGATTAATAGCACCGCTTTTTTACGGACGAACGCTTTATATTTCATCTCTCTCTCTCTCTCTCTCTCTCTCTTCTTTTAAACTAAGAATCGCATATCCGATCTAACGAAAAAACTCTTCCCATTTCGTAACACTGTAAAGATGCGATCACTACCAACCAACCAACGAACGAACCAACGAACCAACCGATCGAGTTTAGAAAGAATGCGACGAAAAATTGTTCTTTCCTAAAGAAATAAGAATCCCCCTAAGAGTTCGCAGATACCCTGAGCATGAAAGAAAGTCTCCAACTCCTTCCTTACACGATCATTTACCAGCATCAGAGATTCCAAAGTAGAAAGCTAAAGAAAGTAGGAAGAGAAAAAAAAATATCGAGGAATGCGATCGACCTTAGCGAAGAATTTCTTACTACCATGGTCACACAATACCAAAAGTACAATAAACCATCAACCCACACACTTACATTATGATCAGAACATTCAATGAATACTACTACTTTGTCGATTGAGTATTTACGTGTTAAGCGTTCTATAAAATGAACTTTGCATTTTTATGAATGAAAACACGATTTTTCTTTCTTTTTTTTTTTTTTTTAATCTAAAATACATCTGTTAGTCGGTGTTGTATAAAGTTACATAATATTTTGTAAGATATTGAAGTAGATAAAAATCATAGTGAGCAAATCAAATCTTTAAGTGTTAGAAATTAAATAGAGAATAAAATTAGAATAAAAGAGGAAAGAGGTAAATTACATTTTTACATGCACTCACATAAATGTGTCCATAATTATGAAAGTGATTTAAGTCATGTATCTCTTGTTTCGAGATATTTCAAGATTTCTATTTGAACACTCTATATGAATTCTATATAATATTGAAATAACAAACATTATCTGACGATTCATTTTTGACAATATCGTTTTCAAATTACATTGAATTTATTTAGTTTCAAATAACTGATAAACTCATTTGTTTTTGTTTTTTTTTTTTTTCATTTTGACTTAGACAAGACCACTTTTATAATTATGGTCACAAATAATTGGCTTTGAAAGAAATAAAATCGAAAGATTAGAATAGAAGATAATAAAAGAGTATAAAAATTAGAAAGAGAGAAGAAGAAGAGGAGGAGGAGAAGAGGTTTCGGGCAAAGTATCAAGAAAAGTAGAATAAGAAGAAGAATTAGTGGAGAAGGATGAGGAGAAATAAGATGAAGAAGAAGAAGAAGAAGAAGAAGAAGGGAGACTAAGTAGTCAGCTAGAAATAGCTAATATGACATTCACTCTAAGACGGGCGGCCAACCGGCCCGGACGAACGCGGTGCGTCTCGTAATATCATCTTCCTATACGATATACACATAATTATCATTATCACAATCCTTATTTAACATACCAAACTTCAGCATCGTTATCGTGATCGTCATTACACTATCAGTCCAAAACAAAATCAAAAAAAGATACACCTAAACACTTATCAACTAACCCCAACGACGTTCATGGGACACATTCGATTCAGTATCTTTATCTTTCTTTATCTTACATTCCCATTTTTGTTCTCTCTCTCTCTCTCTTTCTAACCCTATAACTCTCGATCTATAAAGACACCATACAAGGAACATAAAAAGGAAGGAGAAATGGAGAGTAAAAAGAAAAAGTGTTGAATACGAAGGAAGGAAGGAAGGAAGGAAGGAAGGAAAGAAGGGTAGAAAGAACGAAATACCGTGGTGCGAAAAAACGCGATCGATAAAATACTTTTCCTTTTTTTATTTCTCTCTCTCTCTCTCTCTTTCTCTCTCTCTTTCTGTTTCTTTTTTCTTTTTCTTTTTTTTTTTTAACTCGACTCTCAATGTCTATCTTCATTTCTCTTTCTCTTTTTCTACCAACTTTCTATCCATTCTCATCTCTACTTTTCCATCGACTCTACAACCATCATCCCGTGCTGTGTCGTGTATAAGAAACAAACTTAAGAAAAGAAAGAAAGAAAGAAAAATAGGTAAAAGAAAAAAAAAAAGAAAACATTAAGGATTGGAGGAAAAATAGAAAGCGTAATGTATATATATATATATAAATAAACGAAAAAGCTTTGTTTCAATAATTCCTTGTGCTTTGTTCTCTACGTTAGAGACAAGTGCGCGTATTAGATCGATCGTGTAACAGAAAGTCTATCGGAAAAAAGCAATCATAAGAAGAAGAAGAAGAAGAAGAAGAAGAAGAAGGAGGAGAAGAACAAGAAGAACTTTGTACAAGTTTTCATTGAATTATGAACAACGGATAAAAAAACACGTGAACAAAATTCGTGAATATTTTTGTCAGTGCAACTTAAAAGGGCCGAGGATTAAAGTGTGTTATTGAATCAAACATCCTTCAAAAACAATTACGACAACAAAGTGTCATCGATTTTACAAAAAAAAAAAATAAAAGAACTGGACAGAAAAAAAAAGAACCGTCATATCTGTACAATAGTTTTTAAATTGACGTCGAATATTGTTCGTCCAAATTTCAATAGGGGATCTCAACACATCTATCGTCGTGGGCCATCGTCGTCGCCCATCGTCGTCGCTCATCGTCGTCGTCGTGGTCGTTTTGGTGTTCGTCTTTTGGTGTTCGTCTTCGTCGCCGGCAAGAATCTAATTTTAAATGTTAGATAATGCACACCAGTGTATGCTCGGTTACTAAAACGGTACACGCCGATGGTGCACAAACGTTCGTACGCATGCGCGTTCAAAGCGGAGAAACTCGAGCGGGAGGATGACGATGCTACCTACCTCTATCTCTTTCTTTTTCTTTTTCTTTTTTCTCACACTAACACACACACAAACACACACATATGTAAATGCATACATAGATATATACTTTCTTTCTCTCTCTAACACATACTCACTCTATTTCCGTTTTCGCACTCTTCAATTCGGTGCTCTCCTTTCTATTTATCTATTCTCTATACTCTCTCTCTCTCTCTCTCTCTCTTACTCACACATGCTCACACACTCACTCTCTCTCTCTCTCTTTTTTTCCTCACCCTAAATACTCTCTCTCTTCTCGGCTTTCCCTCGATCTATCTATTTATCTCTTTCTCCCATTACTGTCTCCCGTTTTCGGTCCTCTTCCTTGTCCCTTTTTCATCTCTTTCCCTTTCTTCTCCTCTATTTCTCTTATTATATGGGTATATATATATACATTCATACATATACATGATACTGACTGGTTGTATCAGCCTTCCTCACCCCCAACAAAAATATCCTCCCAGTGTTCAGTTATATCAGACGAAATAGCAACACCTTTCCTTTCCCTGGCCTTTTTCCTATCTCAGGTTCCATGCTCAATTACTCGTCCTATTGTCATCTCCTATTATTTTTCTATCTCGTGTTACTATCCAGCTTTACTATGTGATAAAAAATCAACTTTGCATGCTATCTCCCTTTTTTCTCTTGTCTTTCGTTTTCTGTCTCATTATGGTTTTACTGGATTAGTCGAAGGGTCTTTTTATTACAAGAATTCGTACCAAATAGTTCACAAAGTTTTCCTTTTTCTTTTTTTTTTTGTTCTTAATATCGAACATTCTAATCTCTTCGTCACGTTAATTTGATCTTTTAATTATGATACATAATTATGTGTGTCAGAAAAGCAAATTGATTAGAAAATTTGTGGATCAATTAATCGAGTTTGTTTCTAACGACTAATAACTTTTTCAAGATATTAAAATAGAAAGATGGTAAGAAAATAAATTGAATCTCACGTTTTTCCAGAAAGATTATAATAATAATGATAATCGAGACTCGAATGAACTTGAATGAATTAGAACTTTGTTGAAAGATGTGATCGTCGTGAGTATTACTGCATCTTACAAAGTATCCTAGTCGACATTCGGCTACGAACAAAACTCAAGGGAATATGAACAAAGGGTTTTAAAGGAGAGTTGATTTTAGGGTTACTTTAGGGACAAGATAAAATTCAAAAAGGAAAATTATATTCTAGTAAGATTTAATCTGTGGTCAGGAAAGAATTCTCTCCAAGTTTGTTTTCTATGAATATATCAATTCGACTTTGGTTAAGTTGCCTGACTCAACGTTGAGTAACTCCACTTGGAAGAAGACTAACCAACCGGCCCGCATTTAGTTTGCGGTCAGCCGATGACAGCTCTCTCTCTCTCTCTCTCTCCCTCTCTCTGTTTCACTTTCCATCTCTCCATCTCCCACCTCTCTTTTAACAAAAAAGAAGACTTTCTTCCACATTGAGATAGTTCGTGATTTAAAATGCTCACCGAACTCTCTACGAGTTGGTTTCTTTTCTTTTCTTTTCTTTTTTTTTTTCTTTTCTTCTTTTTTTCTTTTCTTTTCTTTTCTTTTCTTTTCTTCTTTACAGTCGATGAAGCTGAACAACGACATCTCATCAACCCCCTGGTTCCGCCACACCTTCTTTGACTTCTCTTCCTAGTACCCCTCTACTCTCATTTACATCCCACCTACTACTACACCTAGTTCTTTCTTTCTTTCTGTTCTTCTTTTTCTTCTTCTTCTTCTTCTTCTTCTTAGTCTTCTTTTCTCGTTCGTCTCGGGTCTCTCATAGAATTACAGTAGAAACTATAAGAAAGTTCTATGCCGTGCAACCCTGGTGCGACACTGATCGATCGACCTCCCTTACGTAATATGATGAAACCGAACGGCGAATCGGCGGATAATTAATTTTAAACTCGACTTGAGGCTTTAGGTAAGAACAAACAAGGATATTAAAGCGATAGAAAAAAAAAATGAAAAGGAAGGAAGGAAGGAAGGAAGCATGGAAAGATGGAAAGGATGTATCCGTAATTTTATCTCATGAAATTGGTAAAATAGAATGAAAGATTATGCTTATTTTTCTCTTTCAAATATCTCATATTTTTCATATATGAATGTTTTTTTTTTTTAATTTTATGTCAAATATTACAAACTAATAATTTGACTTTAAATACTCCAACGATATCTTTTTTTATTTATTTATTTGTTTATATCTTTTTTCCATGTATTTTGTTGAAAAATATATATTCTAAAAAATATAAATACACGTATCGAAAAATAAAATTGATAGATTTTATTTTGAAAACGAAAGGAAATAGAAAAAGAGAGAGAGAAAGAGAGAAATTGTTAGTTTTCATGGGAGAGAGAACAAAAAAAATAATACGAGTGCAATATTTACAATAGGTGTTCTATTAAAACTATGACGAAAATATGTTTTTCTTTTTGATCAAAATGATATAACGAACGTTTACATTGGTCAAAGTTTTAATTGCTTTTTAAAAGTACATTTTAATAATATGATTCAACGCAATAGGAAAAGCTGCGTATGCGTACGTGTGAGAGTACTTACATGTGTGTGCGTGTGTGTGTGTGTATTTTTAAACTTTTAATCCACCGTAACTAAACTCGAATGGGAATTAAACGTGAGAAAAAGAGATAGCGAGAAGTATCATCATAGTTATTGAAAACAAAACAACAACAACAAAAAGTGTTCGGATTAATACATTGATATACCTTTCCTCATCCTTTTTTTTTTTATTATTCATTGTAAATCACAAGTCAGAAACACAAACACACATAAACTTTTCAATGAAACGTACAAATCTTTTTCCACCCTACGACCATTGAAGAAGCTTAACCCTTTCTACCCCATCCTCCATTCACTTGACTTTTTCTATTCCAGATGTAATATAATAGAACCCTTACACATATGTATCACCACCTGGAATAGAATTTTTGTTCTCATTGATTTTGGAAATCACATAACACGATGACGCGACGCGACGCGACGCGACGACAACGAACGTGCATTAACGAAAATATTGAAATTCGTTTCCAGCTGTCGCAGCGCTGGATTTGTCGATTGGAAAGTGAGAATACTCGGGGCCCCCCTTAGAGAGGGCCCCCGACCTGAAGAGGCCGCCGTAAGGCGGTCAAACCCTCTCAGGTAAGCTCTTACAATTTTTCTCATTATTTCATTTTTTGTATTATTGTAAAAGACGATTTCACGTCTCACTTCAGTAGTCAGAAAAATAAATGTGCTCATTGTATTAACGGGCCTATTACGTTTATCCTGCTGATATTAAAAAATAAAGAAGAAGAACAAAAAAAAGAGAAAAGAAGTTTAGTAGGAATATAGAAAAAAGAAAGAAACAATATATCGCGTGTATATAACGGTATGAAACTAGAGCGACCCTTTGTTCTTGGTAACTCTTGGTTGCTATTTTACGATATTATGATATCGCAGCAATATCGTGTTACTTGTTAAACTCTCTTGAATATTACACAATAGGGAATATCCCCTGAAATTGCTTAAAACCTGTAATTTCTGACCGAAATCGTGATCCTATCGTTTCTCAGAATGTACCAAAACCAGTAACATAATCTTCTTCGAATCCGCAGATATCGCAAATATCTATTCCAATATAATTGTCTTTACTTATTTCAAAGATTTGACCAATTTTATTATTTAAATCACTACCTCTTTTTTATTAATATTAAGTAATTATACAAAATATCATAATAAACAGAGTAGAAATATTTTCTACACGTGTAACACATATTTTAAAATCCTCTGCAAACCGAATTTTTTCCGCGCTGTCTAGAAAGAAAATTTATTATATAATTTGTATTAATAATAAAATTATATTTACATTGTTTATAATTTGTATTTATTATGGCAAAAATTTACATTTGAGCAACAAATTAATTAGTGATAAGAAAAATTTATATTTATGAGTACGCGACTTTAAAATTAAACTACGTTGGTTGATGATATTTCGACCATTTATTACGGCAAATGGTTATAATTGTGATGTTTTATTTATAATTAATGTAAATTACGTGTTTTCTCGATTACTTTCAAAAATTAACTTTTCATCACTTCAATAACACGTGATACATTTAATTATTATAGAAATATTTAAAATAATATAATAAAATTGTGACATCATTATTCTCTTAATTTTTTCTCAGCTTTTAAATTCATAGTTTAATGAATTTCCACAGATTATTTTGTTCTGAAATATTTCGGAAAAGCAAAGAAGGGGATGATATCGTTGATAATAAAATGTGTCATATTTTGACGAATCATAATTAATGAGAAAAAAAAAAAAGAAAATAGAAAGATAGAAAGATGTTTTCTTATATAAATGGGAAAGAAAGAAATCAGTCAGAACTAATTAATCTTCATCCGGCTTGATTGTCACAGATTAATCCACGGGTTCTATCATTTAATAAAAGACACTTTCATTTCTTGATTATTCACATTCTAAATCTTATCGAGTAAAATCTTAGATTTACTCGTTCTTTTTGTTAACGTGACGACTTGTTTGTTTATCATTATTAACTACATTTATTATTGATTGTAATCAATTGAAATCTTTTTTCCCCTCCTCCTATGAACAGACTCATTGAGCTTACAATAAAATTGTTTTTCTTGTTTATTTTTTTTTATTTTTGCCATTTGGATGACTAAAATTGGGTAGAAATGTTTTCTCTAAAAAATACATAAAAATCACTGGTCGATACATTAATGCCAAAGTCACGTGAATGCAAGCGATATATTTCGTTATCGATAATTGAATCGCCGTGTGTGGTCGACTTTTGTCGTTCTTTTCCCTCGTGCACTTTATTCTATCACTATTTGTACTATTAATTTTCAAGAAATAAGCCAAAATTATGAACTTTTCTAAGCTGAAAATATTCTCCAACAAATGAAATAATAAATCATTCATTTATCTTGCAAATACTTGATCAATTTTTCAATATATATATTTTATTTATTTTTATCTTCAAATTCTTTTTGTTCATTTATTATATTTTTCTTTTTTCTATTCTTATAGAAATTCTATTTGATTCAAATCTCAGATCATTATAACAAACATCCTCGTTTAAATAGGTCTTTTGTAGCAACTCAAATTGTGACATATTTTTGACCTAACTAAATGAATTCAACTACAAAAGTAGCTTATTTTAAAGCTTCCTTCACTATACTATTTTCATATTTCTTCTTTGTACTCGTTATACAATTTGCCTTAGGGCGTATTCATTGCGCAATGCACAAGTAGATTCTATTCAAGTGTACACATATTCCACGCAAAAATTCATTTTATTTAGATTTTTTTTTTTTCTAAAAAAGATTAAACAAAGAAAAAAAGCTACTACGTGAAAATGAATCTAGTATAATTTAACCTACATAGCTTACACGTACATAAATCAACAGAAAACCCACAACCAACCAACCAACCAAACAAACCCACAGCATTTCAAAAAAAAAAAGTCCTTCAATGATTTCAACAAAAATTCATTATTCCTTATTAAAACTTTCAATGCTAATTTCATTCTATTCAAATTGTCGAATATAAAAAAAGGGGAGTCATAATTACATACGCACGCACGTATGTACACCTATGTAATCAAATCCTACGTGAGATGAAAATGAAAAAGAGATTTTTCATTGAATTCGCATAAATTTATTAACAAATTTACCCTTTTCTCTTTCTCTCTCTCTCTCTCTCTCACACACACACACTTTTTGTCTAACTCACATTCATAACTATTAACGAGTTTCAAACTACCGATATATCTCGTAATTCTATTGCATCACGTATGAACATACACATATAAACTACCTCTCGTAAATATATATATATATTTTTTTTTTCAAAAAATCAAACAAAATAAGGTTCTTCTCCTCCCACGCGTAGAATAAATACGTCGATTAGAATAACTCGCTAGATTCGTTGTGTTTTTTCACGTTTTCAATAATTTTTCTCTTCGTAAAAAAAAAAAAAGAAAAGAAAAGAAAATATGTGTGTGCAGTCATAGAGAATGAAAGAGGATGAATGAGAAAGGTGAGAGAAAGAGGAAGAACGAATTTCCGTATTTTATACCGCAACGCATAATTTCCTGTTTGCGAAACAAACGATAATAACACGATGGTCAACTATTTTTCTCTCTTCCTCTCTCTGTTGCACTCTTTCATTTGGTATTTTTTCTATTTTTGTTTTATTTTGTACTATTTTCCTATCCATTTTTGGTAGGTCGTAACATATGCAGGTAGTGTCCAACGTAACAAGAGGGAAAAAAAAGCAGGCAAGAGGAGGTTGCACGCGTCGAGAGGAGGGAATATTGCTAGTCTAGAGTAACTCCTGTTTTCATATCGCGTAATTTGCATGTCCTTTATCCTCCTATCCAACTTCAACCTCGGCTGTGCTACTATATTCAAAACAAAAAAGTTGAGAGAAAAAAGGGGAGAGAAAAGATAAAAAAAAAAAAAAAGAAAAGAAAAAAAGCACATAAAAAGAAGAAAACAAGTTGGATGAGAAAATTGGTATCTAAGCTTTGCTATTGGGGTCTATTTTCGTTTCTTATATTTATTATACGATAAAGATCCTGAAATATTCCTAAATCTAATTAAAAAAAAAAAAAATGGTTAACACTCAAAAGGGAATAATAATTAAATGAAATAAAGTAAAATAATTTTTGTTGGTTCTTACATTTAACCTTTAAAGTGAACACTTGGTAAAAGTTAGTTAAAGTGCATTGTGGGTGTTTGAACGCGTCTCCTGAAGCTGCTATTTAATAATTAGACCTCGCAATAATTTTTTTCAAAGTAGTTTGATACATCTTTTTTAAAATAGAATAGGTTTTATATCCATTTAAATTAACACTAAATGACACTAGACAAATAACCCATTTTTTTCGAATTCAGTAACGTTTTCGACAGATCCAAAATTTGTTGGAGTATCAAACATCCCATGTGCATTTTAAGGGTTAACCTACTAACAAATGTATATGTGACATTTGTTAAGTTACAAGTACACGGAACGTGAAAAAATGAATAATTATCTTTTGAAAGTAAAACGAAAGGAAAATTTGTCTCGCAGATTATCATTAAAACGGCTCGTTTAAAGATGAAAAGAACAAGAAAAAGGGGGGAGAGTTACTGAAAGAGTAGAAAAAGTAAGGAGGAGTGATATATAAAAGAAGAAATTGTGAGTTTTCTGAATGCTTGCCTAAATCGTCCTTCCTCCCTGCTGCTGCTCTTTACGAGAATAAAATTCGAGTAAAAGAAAAGAAAGAAGAAAAATTGAGTTCACTGTTAAACGAACGTTCATAGAATATAATCAAAGAAATGATGAAAAAAAAACATTCAGTCAATAATATTCACGATATTTCATTAATTTGATTTATTTGAAAGATAGATGCAAAAGCAAAAAAGATAACTTAGATAATTTCATCGAGAAATTTAATAATACGCCTCGTTATAAATTTGAACAGTGACTCGTTAATCCATGATGCTACCCCAAATCCTGGAGACTTTTGGAGAATAGCTTTTGAACCCAAAACTCATCTCATGCGAAGTCCTTCATTTTCTCCATCCCTCTCACTATCCCTCTCTCTCTCTCTTTCTTTTTCTTGCTCGCGTTAATAAGAGTACGGTAATACTTAATAAGGGTAGCTTCAGTTAATCCATGTTTCCAGAAGCGCGCAAGCAAAAAAACAACAACAAAAACTACTGCAAAAGATATAAAAAATAATTAATGAAAAAAAAAATAAGAAGAAGACAGAGTTTGTAAATATTATCAAGGATTACATATTTAAAGCTGTTGCAAATGGTTTGAAGAATAAATCCGATTTTAGACGTAAATCGAATGAATTAGATACTCTCTCTCTCTCTCTCTCTCTCTTGAATTTTTTTATACAGTAAAAAAAAAAATAGAAGCAGATAACGAAGCAGAGGCAAAAGAATAAGAGACCAGTGCGCGAATGCTCGTGCTCGTGCTCGAGAGAGCTTTTTTTCTTTCCTATTTTATTACCCCTATCTCTCTTTCTCCCACCCTTCCTCTATTTCCTTCTCGTTAAAAGCAAAAACATTAAATATATCCTACATTAATTAGTACGTATATTACCGACTCGGCTGGAGAGCTAATTAACGCGAAACACACTGTGTGCAAACGGACGCGCTCTTTTCGTTCCGTGCTACTTCCGGTAGAAAATAAAAAAATTTTGAAAGAGAGAGAGACAGAGAGAGATGTATATATATACATATAAAAAAGACTGCATTTAATGATCCTACGAACGTATCCGTGCATAAGTGTTCTCTCTACGTGTTATGCAATATGTACAAATGGAAATATGAATCCTTGAATGGGATTATACACGATCGAACACGATAATGAACATTTTTTTTATTACTAAAAAAAATGGGCCCTGGATAGCTCAATTGATTAAAAGAGCAGTCGCCCGTCAGTCCAGCGGTCCAGTTTTTTTTTCCCAAAGCTTACATAAATAAAACAAAGATACTTCTTTTTCTTATTGCTATATAATTTCAAAGTTACACAACTCATTGTACTTAGTAACCTTTTGACCACACTCTAATACATTACGTAATGTAATATTAAAAGATAAGCAGATAAAAGCTTAAGTACTATTATTACGGGTTAGTTCGTTTGTGGTCTTTTATTTAGATTGTTCTGGGATTAGTAAGCTTTGGATTAAGTTATATATTTATAGGTGGTCTTAGTCAGAGTTAGCAGAAAGTCAAAGAAAGAGAGAGAGAGAGAGAGAGAGAAAGAGAGAGAGAGAGAAAGCAAATTTATTTGACATGACAGAAAGCTACCCTATGAAAAAGATATCAAAAAAGACTAATAAATGAAATATAAATTATAAGGTAAGATGATACCTTGAGGATTGTAAGATAAGACTAATTCTGAGAATTCATTTATTATTATAAATTATTTAAAAAAACAAAAAAAAAGATAATAAAGGGGTTTGTAAATTTTAAAGATACACCATATGTAAAATTCATTTTTTACTATGAAACACATTGGTGAGACAATCTCTCTCTCTCTATCTCTCTTTTTTGTTCTCATAAATAACGATGAAAATACATTGAAATTTCCCATGTAAATACTTGATAACAAATTCAAAGACACTATAAAGAGATTTTCCTGAAGATTTCAATATCTTACATAAAGTTTTATCCATAATATCTCTAGGGTGTGTTTATCAAAGTACACGAGAGATAGACAGATAGATAGATAGAGAGAAAGAGAGAGAGGTGAAAAACATTTTCCTATTTTTCTCTATTATCCATTTTTCACGTATACTTGTTTTATTTCATCCCTGTCTCTTACACTTGTTCCTAATGTCAAATCCGTGCCCACGTATCATCTGAACATAGATATAAACAATGTTGTTACGTATCTAGTAAAATAGAAAAATGTTTTTGTTAAATTTAATTAGAATCGGTTGTGGATCGACATACGACTAACTACGGAAAAAACAAAAGGAACCATTTGAAGAAATTCAGATCGATTCGGATCAATTCCGAATTCGCTTAAGCTTATTAGCAATATAAACTGTACATACTTAAACAGAGTTTTTACAGTTTCTGATTTTATTAACATGGAAAGAAACTGGTCCTTTTGAATTGCACGTTAATAAACTCAGAGACAAGATTTGTTTTCTTTTTTTTTTTTTTTTCTTAACATTTTTCTTACCTCTTTCTAGGGATAGAATAAAGGGTTTTGTTTTTAATTTGTTTTTCTCTTTTTTTAGTTATCATTCTTACTCAAAGT